>NW_028241094.1:600000-811818 GCF_964263255.1 Lissotriton vulgaris | reverse complement strand
AGGGCTGCCCCCCCCCCCCTCCTCTCAGTCTACCTTCGAAGCACCTCTTAACAGGTCATCAGGGGCTGGAGGTGTCAGGGCTGCCCCCCCCCCCCCTCCTCTCAGTCACCTTCGAAGCACCTCTTAACAGGTCATCAAGGGCTGGAGGTGTCAGGGCTGCCCCCCCCCCCCCTCCTCTCAGTCACCTTCGAAGCACCTCTTAACAGGTCATCAAGGGCTGGAGGTGTCAGGGCTTGCCCCCCCTCCTCTCAGTCACCTTCGAAGCACCTCTTAACAGCTCATCAAGGGCTGGAGGTGTCAGGGCTGCCCCCCCCCCCTCCTCTCAGTCACCTTCGAAGCACCTCTTAACAGCTCATCAAGGGCTGGAGGTGTCAGGGCTGCCCCCCCCCCCCCTCCTCTCAGTCACCTTCGAAGCACCTCTTAACAGGTCATCAAGGGCTGGAGGTGTCAGGGGCTGCCCCCCCCCCCCTCCTCTCAGTCACCTTCGAAGCACCTCTTAACAGGTCATCAAGGGCTGGAGGTGTGAGGGCTGCCCCCCCCCCCTCCTCTGTCACCTTCGAAGCACCTCTTAACAGGTCATCAAGGGCTGGAGGTGTGAGGGCTGCCCCCCCCCCCCTCCTCTCAGTCACCTTCGAAGCACCTCTTAACAGGTCATCAGGGGCTGGAGGTGTCAGGGCTGCCCCCCCCCCCCCCTCCTCTCAGTCACCTTCGAAGCACCTCTTAACAGGTCATCAAGGGCTGGAGGTGTCAGGGCTGCCCCCCCCCCCCCCCCCCTCCTCTCAGTCACCTTCGAAGCACCTCTTAACAGCTCATCAAGGGCTGGAGGTGTCAGGGCTGCCCCCCCCCCCCTCCTCTCAGTCACCTTCGAAGCACCTCTTAACAGCTCATCAAGGGCTGGAGGTGTCAGGGCTGCCCCCCCCCCCCTCCTCTCAGTCACCTTCGAAGCACCTCTTAACAGCTCATCAAGGGCTGGAGGTGTCAGGGCTGCCCCCCCCCCCCCTCCTCTCAGTCACCTTCGAAGCACCTCTTAACAGCTCATCAAGGGCTGGAGGTGTCAGGGCTGCCCCCCCCCCTCCTCTCAGTCACCTTCGAAGCACCTCTTAACAGGTCATCAAGGGCTGGAGGTGTGAGGGCTGCCCCCCCCCCCCCTCCTCTGTCACCTTCGAAGCACCTCTTAACAGGTCATCAAGGGCTGGAGGTGTCAGGGCTGCCCCCCCCCCTCCTCTCAGTCACCTTCGAAGCACCTCTTAACAGCTCATCAAGGGCTGGAGGTGTCAGGGCTGCCCCCCCCCCCCCCTCCTCTCAGTCACCTTCGAAGCACCTCTTAACAGCTCATCAAGGGCTGGAGGTGTCAGGGCTGCCCCCCCCCCCCCCTCCTCTCAGTCACCTTCGAAGCACCTCTTAACAGGTCATCAAGGGCTGGAGGTGTCAGGGCTGCCCCCCCCCCCCCCTCCTCTCAGTCACCTTCGAAGCACCTCTTAACAGCTCATCAAGGGCTGGAGGTGTCAGGGCTGCCCCCCCCCCCTCCTCTCAGTCACCTTCGAAGCACCTCTTAACAGCTCATCAAGGGCTGGAGGTGTCAGGGCTGCCCCCCCCCCCCCTCCTCTCAGTCACCTTCGAAGCACCTCTTAACAGCTCATCAAGGGCTGGAGGTGTCAGGGCTGCCCCCCCCCCCCCTCCTCTCAGTCACCTTCGAAGCACCTCTTAACAGCTCATCAAGGGCTGGAGGTGTCAGGGCTGCCCCCCCCCCTCCTCTCAGTCACCTTCGAAGCACCTCTTAACAGCTCATCAAGGGCTGGAGGTGTCAGGGCTGCCCCCCCCCCCCTCCTCTCAGTCACCTTCGAAGCACCTCTTAACAGCTCATCAAGGGCTGGAGGTGTCAGGGCTGCCCCCCCCCCCCCCTCCTCTCAGTCACCTTCGAAGCACCTCTTAACAGCTCATCAAGGGCTGGAGGTGTCAGGGCTGCCCCCCCCCCCCCTCCTCTCAGTCACCTTCGAAGCACCTCTTAACAGGTCATCAAGGGCTGGAGGTGTGAGGGCTGCCCCCCCCCCCCTCCTCTCAGTCACCTTCGAAGCACCTCTTAACAGGTCATCAAGGGCTGGAGGTGTCAGGGCTGCCCCCCCCCCCCCCTCCTCTCAGTCACCTTCGAAGCACCTCTTAACAGGTCATCAAGGGCTGGAGGTGTGAGGGCTGCCCCCCCCCCTCTCAGTCACCTTCGAAGCACCTCTTAACAGGTCATCAAGGGCTGAGGTGTCAGGGCTGCCCCCCCCCCCCCCCTCCTCTCAGTCACCTTCGAAGCACCTCTTAACAGGTCATCAAGGGCTGGAGGTGTCAGGGCTGCCCCCCCCCCCTCCTCTGTCACCTTCGAAGCACCTCTTAACAGGTCATCAAGGGCTGGAGGTGTGAGGGCTGCCCCCCCCCCCCCTCCTCTCAGTCACCTTCGAAGCACCTCTTAACAGGTCATCAAGGGCTGGAGGTGTGAGGGCTGCCCCCCCCCCCCCCTCCTCTCAGTCACCTTCGAAGCACCTCTTAACAGGTCATCAAGGGCTGGAGGTGTGAGGGCTGCCCCCCCCCCCCTCCTCTCAGTCACCTTCGAAGCACCTCTTAACAGGTCATCAAGGCTGGAGGTGTGAGGGCTGCCCCCCCTCCTCTCAGTCACCTTCGAAGCACCTCTTAACAGCTCATCAAGGGCTGGAGGTGTCAGGGCTGCCCCCCCCCCCCCCTCCTCTGTCACCTTCGAAGCACCTCTTAACAGCTCATCAAGGGCTGGAGGTGTCAGGGCTGCCACCCCGCTGTGCCTCGCCAATGCTGCTGGGTATGTGAGCTTTTGTGCTGCCTCGGAGTCTGTGACACCCGACCTAAGCATCGGAGTCAAGAAGGGAGGTGGGTGGAAACTGCGCCGGCTTCAGGGAGCTGCGACCGGTGCCCGGTTAAAATTACGGACAAATGGCGTCCGTTAAAAGATCCTTCACGGACAACGGACAGACGGCCGAAATTACGGACTGTCCGTGAAATTTACGGACGGTTGGTCACCCTAGTTGGGGGGCGAGGTCATGCCGAGCCCAAAGGGTGTACGCAGACTGCTGAGCCCAAAGTGTAGAGCAGCCGATGAGTATTCTGACTGCTAGGACCAGGATCGGGGGCTGCTGAGGACGACAGAGAGGGGGGGGCGCTGCGGAGGTCATGAAGGGGGGCTGCTGAGGTCAAGAAAGGAGCTTGCAAGGCTTGGTGAACAGGGGTTGCTGAGATTCTGAAGGGGGGCTGCTGAGGCCGAGAGGGGAGGGGGCTGCTGACTGAGATCATGATATGAGCTGCTGAGGATGAATGAAGAGGTGGCCTGCTGAGCTCATTGGGGGGGGGGGGCTCCACCAGGCCTCAGCAGCTCCCCTTCATGACCTCTGCAGATCCCCCCCCCCCCCTCCCCTCTGTCGTCCTCAGCAGCCCCCGATCCTGGTCCTAGCAGTCAGAATACTCATCGGCTGCTCTACACTTTGGGCTCAGCACTCTGGGGGGGGGGGGGGGGGGGGGGGGTGCTGAGGGTATGAAGCATAGCAGCCGAGGCCTGAGGACCGGGAGCTGCTGAGGCGGCTGGAGGTGGGACAGGTTGGATGGAGGCCACGTGGATGATGGGGTCAGGAGTCTTGTGCTGAGGGTTGGGGGTGAAGCTGGGGAGTCGTGGAGAGAGGGAGGCGGGGGAAGTGGGGGGATCTGCTTCGGGCCTCCTAGAGACGAGGGGTCCCTGGAGGTCGAGTGTGGCCCTCGGCGTGGATACAAAGCTCCAACATTCTCTGAGTCTGACACATCGCCATTTACTCATCTCTGTGTCTTTCCCCCTCGTGTCGGCACTTGCCTCTTGTTCAGTAACCCAGGCCCCGCCCTCAGAGGAGAGCGCCACCTCTGGGCGCTGCAGACTCCCTCCCACGCACTTCCTGTGGTGCCCCCGCTGGCAGGAGTGGGGGCATCCTGTCAGCTGGGCACTGCGACGTGACGTCACACCACACTCACCCATCCTGCACAGGGGTCAGACTGACAGTCACACCACCACAGCTGACACAGGCCCCGGGGGGAGGGTGGGGGATGACACCTCCCAAATAAATGCAGTCTGGGCCTGGTGATGGGATCGGAGGCCTTGGGAGGGGGCTGCTGCCTCGTTCAGTTTAGATTCACCCCCTGCTGCTGACCCTTGACCTTGCGGGTTGTAGCTCGCATCCTCTGGCTCCCCATTTGCAGCCTTTACATGCTTTAGGCTGTGAAGTTGTTATGCCTCCAGTGCTCCGTTTCTGTGAACCTTTCAGGCCCTGAACTCCTGTTCTCATCTGGTCACATTTGCTGAGCAGCCAAAGACGGAGGTCAAATGTCACTCTCTCTTCCAGGGAACTTGGTGTTTACTTTTTTTTCTCCGACTTCAAAGTGAGAGGGTTTATGTGATAATCATGCTGGCTAGGGGGGGTGGGGGGGGGGTCATTCTGAAGTGTGTTGGAAACAAATATTTTAATACCATCAAATCAATGCACCAGTTTACGCCATTTCCACACAGTATAGTTTGTGTGCTTTATAGTTTTATCATAAACGTGTATGTCTGTGCAAATGTAATGGTCAATTCAATTGAAGATATGTTGCCTGTGATGGCTGTGTGCTACCACACGTGTGTACTCTGCACCAATCCACTCGGCACTACTCCGCGACACTGTACTCTACGCCTTTCTACTCTGCATCACTCATTGCCAACTCCCTCTGCCCCACTCTTTGCCACTCTGCTCTACGCCACTCCACAGCACTCGCACCTCTCTACGCTACTCCATATCACCCCAGTTTACTCCACGCCACTCCACAGCACTCGCACCTCTCTACGCTACTCCATATCACCCCAGTTTACTCCACGCCACTCCACAGCACTCGCACCTCTCTACGCTACTCCATATCACCCCAGTTTACTCCACGCCACTCCACAGCACTCGCACCTCTCTACGCTACTCCATATCACCCCAGTTTACTCCACGCCACTCCACAGCACTCGCACCTCTCTACGCTACTCCATATCACCCCACTTTACTCCACACCACTCCACAGCACTCGCACCTCTCTACGCTACTCCATATCACCCCACTTTACTCCACACCACTCCACAGCACTCGCACCTCTCTACGCTACTCCATATCACCCCACTTTACTCCACACCACTCCACAGCACTCGCACCTCTCTACGCTACTCCATATCACCCCACTTTACTCCACACCACTCCACAGCACTCGCACCTCTCTACGCTACTCCATATCACCCCACTTTACTCCACACCACTCCACAGCACTCGCACCTCTCTACGCTACTCCATATCACCCCACTTTACTCCACACCACTCCACAGCACTCGCACCTCTCTACGCTACTCCACTTTACTCCACACCACTCCACAGCACTCACACCTCTCTACGCTACTCCATATCACCCCAGTTTACTCCACGCCACTCCACAGCACTCACACCTCTCTACGCTACTCCATATCACCCCACTTTACTCCACGCCACTCCACAGCACTCGCACCTCTCTACGCTACTCCATATCACCCCAGTTTACTCCACGCCACTCCACAGCACTCGCACCTCTCTACGCTACTCCATATCACCCCACTTTACTCCACACCACTCCACAGCACTCGCACCTCTCTACGCTACTCCATATCACCCCACTTTACTCCACACCACTCCACAGCACTCGCACCTCTCTACGCTACTCCATATCACCCCACTTTACTCCACACCACTCCACAGCACTCGCACCTCTCTACGCTACTCCATATCACCCCACTTTACTCCACACCACTCCACAGCACTCGCACCTCTCTACGCTACTCCATATCACCCCACTTTACTCCACACCACTCCACAGCACTCGCACCTTTCTACGCTACTCCATATCACCCCACTTTACTCCACACCACTCCACAGCACTCGCACCTCTCTACGCTACTCCACTTTACTCCACACCACTCCACAGCACTCACACCTCTCTACGCTACTCCATATCACCCCAGTTTACTCCACGCCACTCCACAGCACTCACACCTCTCTACGCTACTCCATATCACCCCACTTTACTCCACACCACTCCACAGCACTCGCACCTCTCTACGCTACTCCACTTTATGTGGAAAATGCAACCATATTCCCATCGATGCCCAGGCTGCTGGCGCAAACCGCCTCTTAGTTCCCATGTTGAGTAATTACCAAAATAAAGAGACGGGCGCTGGAGGCAGGAATCACGAACAGAGTTTATTACTCATGAGGAGAGCCAGTCATTTCGGACACGAAACACAGTGTCTTTCGGGAGGTGCTCTGACAAGTGAGCTTGAGACTCGTGCTTTTATACCTTTACAAAACAGTTGGTGATACAATCAGAACGGTATGACGCACAAGAAGGTCATCCCTATAATCCTCGTGGTGATCCTACTCCACATATGCTCACAATGGGGACCTTTAGACCTGCTGATAAGTGGGGAGGGCAATCACGCAGCTGAGTGCTTTGGTAGGATGTACGCCTGATCATGGCCCAGGGGGGTGGGGTGGCTAGGCATACAATAAGGGCAGTAAATGGTATCTCCTGGCATAGGCGATGGCCTCGGACATGTGTGGTCAGCCGGGCTTGGGGGAAGGGGGTTATCAAAGGAGGGGTATTCATGTCTGCGTGGACAATCGAGCGCGGAGGGAAGGCTTGTCAACAGAGGGACATTCATGGAAGGGAAGGAGGTGCTGGTCAGGCGCGGCCGTGACCCTCAAGGACAGGGCTTTGCGTAAGAAGAGGGTTTATGACTTGTTCATGCGAGGAGAAGGGGGGGGACAGGGTGCGTGCAGGACCAGAGCCGCGCAGAGAGGGAGAGAGAGAGAGAGAGAGATCTCATGACCTGTACATGGGAGAACAGGGGCAGCCAGATACAACTGGGGGGGGGGGGGGCTATGTCAGCTGAGGCGAAGGATGCTTCTTCGAGAGGGAAATGGAGAAGGCCTGGGTCAAGCAGGAGGGTTACCTTTCACATCAGGGTCGCGCAAAGGGAAAGGGTGTCGAGGTCTATACATGGGAGAGGGGGTGCAAGATACGCGCAGGAGGGAGGCTAGGGATTCCAAAGGGTAAAAAGGCCATGGTGCCTAGAATGGCTGTACATATGTATAGGGGTACGGGTTTTTACTGGCAGGGTGATATAGTCAATAATTTACAGTATCCATGGTGCTCACAAGGAGGGGAGTGGGAGAAGAAGGGAAATGACTGCTGTCTATGTACATCGATTTTTGTCAGATTTCACAGTCGCCCCTTTTTACATAGCAGCAATCATTTTTACAGTTTATGACATTCTATGCAGGCAAGCATCGGTGACGAATTAGCACTTTGTCGATACTAACATGTGGCGTATAATCATAGACAGCTAAGGTGAAGGGAAGAATGCAGTACATACGGAATTACATTTTCGGTGTGTTCCTGACAGTTAAACGCATTACATAGCACAAATCTTTCTGACTTGAAAATGTGACCAATGAACAGTTTGACCAGATAGTTGAGAGCGGAATTCAGCTCACTACACAAGATCTCTTCGTCCCAGTGTCTTTTTATCAGCGAGCCATCACTGGTAGGCTCTAATCCGAGTATTTTCGTTGGCGCTGTTGAGCACCGGCGGTGGAGCTATAGGTCCAGCTCAGTTCCATCCTTACGCGTCGCAGGGTGCGGTCAGTCCTCTGCTGTTAGACCACAGTCCTGTTCCCTAAACAGTCCGTTTGGCGGCGCCTTATGCTCGGCACCTATAGTTCTGTTGCAACACCCTCTTCCCACATAATTGCAGCTCTTTCCTTTGGCAAAAAGTCACGTGGGAGGGTGGGTGGCTGTCGTTCAAACAGTCAATGGGAGCGAAGTTGGGTCAGAGTTCCTGGGACACACAAAAGGGACCAAGAGACCAAGGGAGCAAAGGATAACAGGCAGGCAGGCCCATCAATCGGGCCCAGAGTAGGGGGACGGAGACTCCAGGCACACGTGGGTTAGCAGACGGAGGGCTCCAGGGTGGCCCGTCATTTTTCATTTTCCACGTTGAAAGTGCTGTCTCGTCCGTATCTTGTTGCTCTGCAGCTCCACCTTTGGTCGAGGTCACACGTGTCCCAGGATCTGTAGTCAGGCTGTACGTCACATCCGACCCATCTCCTTCGGTGATCGTGCATCTTTGAATGAGTACAAGACAGTGTTTTAGAGAAATGGCAGAAGAAGATATCTACGCATGTGAATTCCTCCCTCAATTTTTTTTTTTTTTTTCATTTGAGTTCTTATGGTCATCGGTCACAGTCAGAGGTCTATTACCAAGCAGTGCATGTGTCAGCATTCCTACTGAGTTTATGGCAGGTATATTCATCAGCTCATTTATGATTCGAGCAAGGACAAGATAATATTTCCATCAACTGTGCATTACATCATTTTCAACATCAGCGCAGCATTTCCCTTCGGAACTGGCTAGCATTTTCAGACAGGGTGGGGGGGGGTGCTATCGTCGAGTGTCGGACAAAACAAGATTTCCTCAAGGGTCAGCGGCTACCCATGGTCATTATGTTAATACCGGGGACAACAGGAGTGGTTCTATCAAAGAAAAATGGGGCGGGGATGCTTCGGGCGCTTGCGCTTGGGTGCAAAGGGGGCGGGGCAATCTTGGTATTGGGTGTCAATCTAGGCGTTTTTGGCGTTTGTGTCTGAAAAACAGACATAGGGTGCCATTGACATACAGTTCCCCTAGAAACGGCCTGATTTGGGGAACTTTAGTCGTCTTACCTGTCCTTTCCTTCTTAGCCAATTCAAGTACATTCATTTTGCAGAAAGGAGAGGCAGTAACATGGCAAGATACAGTCATTTTAGTTGCGGTCAATTTCGCTGAACACCTTCGCGTTCAAAATACGTATCAAATCGGACTGGTGCCGGTGGAGCACAATTTTACCAGAAAGACAGAGAGAAAATAGGGAGACTTTCAAAGAGAGTGAGAGTCGTCCGCAATCTAAACGAGCCATTCGGTACACGTATGACATGTAAGGAGGGAGAGAGAGGGAGAGAGAGAGAGAGAGAGATAGAAAAAGGGGGTGGAGAGAGAGAGAGACGTGTACAAAAATAGGTCATTTAGCGTGCTCACATCACAGAACGGCAAAAGGTCAGGTGACCTATAGATACAGACAGGGCGGGGGGGGGGACATAAATACGTACGTTACATACATACAAACCCAGACAGGGAAGACGGCACATATATCACACATATACAAGACATTCACAACAAGACATAAAACAATTGTT
This sequence comes from Lissotriton vulgaris, assembly GCF_964263255.1. NCBI lineage: Eukaryota > Metazoa > Chordata > Amphibia > Caudata > Salamandridae > Lissotriton > Lissotriton vulgaris. The sequence continues at coordinate 802,515 of NW_028241094.1, read as the reverse complement.
AGTCTACAAGATCTGTTTATACATATATATATATATATATTTTTATATCCTACGTACCTCTACTATCCTATTTGTCTACGTACTTAGCTCTTCCTGCCCTTCCCCCTTTTTCCCTTTTTCCTTCTCGCTTGCTGTACCTGCGAGCGTCCCTAATTACCAATACTCACACCTCGGTTGGTCGACCAGAAATTAACCTGGTTGTGCTAGTTACCCGTGGTCTGATCTTAAACCATTTTTCAGTTCCTTCCTTTGGTGGAAAGTTCTCCAGGCTGAGGCAACGGCAAATATTGATCGGGAGAGCAGTCGGACAGCTTGGCTATATCTACAAGAGTGTGAGAAAGGGGGTAGTGCATTTGGAACATCAGTAATATTTCTAACTTTCTAGACGGGTGGTGCCGTGGCAACCCTTACCCGTACAATTTTCTTTGTCCTTTCCCTACCTAGTCGAAACGTCTAGTTATATTATTTAATACGTCATTTCCAGTCATTTTTCGTCAATCAGTACCTGTCCAGTTTCTGCGTCAGTCTATCCTCTCAGTCGCTATGTCCTAAGGAGGAACAGTCATGTAAAGTCTACGTCTTTTCTTTTAAAAACCTATCATTATAACGACCACACACATATTCCCTCTTTTCCTGTTTTCGTCGGTGATCCGACCATCGCTCTTCCACACCTCAGCCGACGTTCTGACGTGACCTGCAGAAGGGTGGGGAAAAGAAGGGGTGGGGGTGGCAGCATTCAAAGTACATCAGCATGTAGTAGTCCGAAAATATTTTTACTCACCACATACTCGACCCATCTTCACGTACTGCCTTTCTTTACCATCTCGGCGTTTAAGCCCAGATTGACCAGTAATGTCAGGTAGATAATCATTGACGATCTGCCTACCTACCTGAGTTACTCGATCGTAACCCTCTTTATCGGGTGCAAGGGTGACGGTCAGGTGGCATTTCCGCGGAGTCTTTTTAAGGGTGTCTAAAACACTTTTCTGGGCTGCCTGCAATACATAATGTAGCTACTAAATATCTGATCCCTTTTGATCTACATCCTTCATCATACTTATTCTTCTCTGCAATAGTAAGGCATCCAAAACTCATTAATGCAACTGCTACAGCCATGCGTTCTTTTTCAAAATATTTTTTTTTAATAAACGAAATTGGTGACAGTTCATTGCATAAAGTGCAGCAGTGCAAATAAAACCGTATTAAAAGTTCCTTACAGAGCAAGCATGATGCATGTCAAGAATTCATCTTCAATTAATTCAGTTACACCAGTTCATTTTCCAACTCATAATCAGTACCCACCCTAAGTCAATTCATTGTCTAATCACATGCTCAATATCCTTCATATCTACTTTCATTTATCCAAAAATATATATATATCTCGAGGTAAAAGAACTGCGTGGTCATGGTGCAATAAAGTTCATTATATATAAAAAAAAAACGTCTCATTTGGTGTCGGCGCCATTTTGGGTGGGGTCAGGCAAATTCCAGCATAGTCAGAGTGTCTCTAGTCCTGCATAGTTGGCGCAGGGCCTTCCATTGGGAATTCAAAAAGTTTGTGCTATAAGGTTAACAGTCTAACAATATGGACCATGAGTCAAAGAGTGGGAAGGGCGGCAACAATTTTCCTACCGGGTCATCCTGGTGTTCCTCCGGAACTGAACAAGTCTGTGCCGTGGCTGCATTTTAGCCATTTCCAATCCGAGGCTGGTGCCGGCAGGAGGTGCACCGATGTCGTGGCTCCCAGTGAAGGGGGGGCGGGGGCACCCATGCAGGGGGTCGGGGGCCCCCCGGCTCTTATAGAATCTTCAAGGTCGAGGAGAGGCGATATGGAACGTGTGCCCGTCCTGGGCAGAGGACCGCTTTATGATGTTGACCCTCTTTAAGTAAGAGCATTGGGGTGTCGCTGGAAGCCTCCACCTGGAGGGAGGTGGGGGAGGGTCGTTCGCGCCGCCTCCCCCTTCCAGCGACCCCGCGCCGTTCCTCGGCTCCGTCGTCTTCAATACCGGCCATGCCAGCCATTGATGATGGGGGGGGGGGGTCGGTGGCTGCGGCAAGACATCCCCCCCCTTTTCTCGTCGACATGTGGCGGGACTACCTGGAACTGTCCAGGAATTTGACATGTGGCGGGACTACTTGCAAGCGCCGCCATTCTCGCTTTTGGCCTCGGCCTTCTTCGTGGGTCGGACCAGGCGAGAGACAGAAGGGGGGGGGTGGTCGGTGGCTGAGGCAAGACAGCCCCCCCCCCCGTGGCCTGCAGGGCAGCGGAAGAGGAGAGAAGGAGAGGACTTTGCCATTCTTTTGGACCGCCTGCCCAACATTGTCTCCTCCCGATCGTGGTCAGGCGAGCCCCTCGTGCCTCGAGGCCTCGCCTTCCGGATGGGCGTAACCGCGGACCTGTTGCACTTCGGGAGCTTCCGGAATGGGGGTAGGTACCTATTGGTTACATTATTTCTACTTCATGTGACCGTTATTTGGGCGGGGCAGGCAAAAGAGAGAACAGGCAGTGAAGCCTAGCTACCTCGTGGCTCCTTTTGCTGCAAAAATTTTTCGCCATTTTATATTTCTTATTACGAACTATTTCTAATGTTTCTTATTTTTAGTGAAATCAAAAAGCTCATCAGGGGGTTACTGACTTAGCCTGGTTCCTTTTTCTATTTTTCTTTCTCTTCCTTAGCGTGTTTCGAGCTAAAGCTTTCTGTTAGTAGGGAGCGGTGATCACTTCATATTTTTATGTGTCCTTTTCATTAGGGGGTACCTCTGGACGGACCAGACGAGTTCCCTCCAATAAATGGTCCGGGGTGGAACGAGATTATCGATCAAAAAGGGGAACATATATTCCTTCATTAGGGTATCATCCTGGACAGACCGAGCGATGTACTTCCATCTACTAGGGTAGCCTCCTGGACGGACCAGGTGGTCTACTTCCACTAAATGGCCCATGAGTGGGGAGCATATGTCCTCCATAAGAGTAGTCTCCTGGGCGGACCATGCGAGCTACCCCACAATCACCAACCAGTGGGGAGTGGGTAGGACTGACGAATTCACAAAGGGGCATAACCTACCCTTTTCTACTTGCAAAGACTAAACAGAATATTTCCATTTCATGTTGTTTGCAAACAGAAAATACCTCAAACGAAGCAATGCCTGGAACAACAATGTCCAGGTTTTCAATCAATCAGTGGGGAGAAAAACAGGCATGACGGATTACAACGGGGACAAAGGTCTGCATTACCTGCCCTTCGCTATCCACAAAGGGAACAGAATATTCCTATTCGTCTCTGTTTGTGGACAGGGAAGATCTCAAAGAACAACCATCGACCATCAACCGACTTCAAACAATTCTCAAAGAACAACATCGATTATTAATCGACTTCAACAATTCTTTAAAGAACAACAATCGGTTATCAATCGACTTCAAACAATTCAGTGGGGAGAAAGGTAGGTATGACGAGTTACAATGGGGACAAAAAGTCCGCATTACCTACCCTTCTCTATCTGCAAAGAGGGACGACGTTCCTATTCGCCGCTGTTTGCAAACAGAGAATGTCTCGTTCTCAAAAGAGAACCAATATGTCAAGTAGCCTTCAAAGCTAAATGAACCAATACCAACAATGCCAGTATACAAATACTGGTTTTCAATACAAACAATCAATCAATCAGGTGGATAGAGCCACCCTACCAATCAGATGTAAAAACACCCTACTTAATCCTACCCGGACCGGACCATACGGACAGTTCTTCGACTCCCTCCTCCAGCGCCCGATCGTTCTCTTATTCCATGTAGCATTCCTGTGGGATTCCAGTCAGGACAATAGGTCACTTGAAGAGAGGTCCGTTCAGAATTGGTGAAGTTCTGTCGATCGGCAGCCGGGCTAGGGCCCTCTCAAGGCAGGCATACCCCGATCATTTAGAAGTTCACTTCTTCGCCTGGATCTCTCTTACCGAACCCTATGTCACTGATGGGCCCCACGTTGGGCGCCAATTGTGGAAAATGCAACCATATTCCCATCGATGCCCAGGCTGCTGGCGCAAACCGCCTCTTAGTTCCCATGTTGAGTAATTACCAAAATAAAGAGACGGGCGCTGGAGGCAGGAATCACGAACAGAGTTTATTACTCATGAGGAGAGCCAGTCATTTCGGACACGAAACACAGTGTCTTTCGGGAGGTGCTCTGACAAGTGAGCTTGAGACTCGTGCTTTTATACCTTTACAAAACAGTTGGTGATACAATCAGAACGGTATGACGCACAAGAAGGTCATCCCTATAATCCTCGTGGTGATCCTACTCCACATATGCTCACAATGGGGACCTTTAGACCTGCTGATAAGTGGGGAGGGCAATCACGCAGCTGAGTGCTTTGGTAGGATGTACGCCTGATCATGGCCCAGGGGGGTGGGGTGGCTAGGCATACAATAAGGGCAGTAAATGGTATCTCCTGGCATAGGCGATGGCCTCGGACATGTGTGGTCAGCCGGGCTTGGGGGAAGGGGGTTATCAAAGGAGGGGTATTCATGTCTGCGTGGACAATCGAGCGCGGAGGGAAGGCTTGTCAACAGAGGGACATTCATGGAAGGGAAGGAGGTGCTGGTCAGGCGCGGCCGTGACCCTCAAGGACAGGGCTTTGCGTAAGAAGAGGGTTTATGACTTGTTCATGCGAGGAGAAGGGGGGGGACAGGGTGCGTGCAGGACCAGAGCCGCGCAGAGAGGGAGAGAGAGAGAGAGAGAGATCTCATGACCTGTACATGGGAGAACAGGGGCAGCCAGATACAACTGGGGGGGGGGGGGGCTATGTCAGCTGAGGCGAAGGATGCTTCTTCGAGAGGGAAATGGAGAAGGCCTGGGTCAAGCAGGAGGGTTACCTTTCACATCAGGGTCGCGCAAAGGGAAAGGGTGTCGAGGTCTATACATGGGAGAGGGGGTGCAAGATACGCGCAGGAGGGAGGCTAGGGATTCCAAAGGGTAAAAAGGCCATGGTGCCTAGAATGGCTGTACATATGTATAGGGGTACGGGTTTTTACTGGCAGGGTGATATAGTCAATAATTTACAGTATCCATGGTGCTCACAAGGAGGGGAGTGGGAGAAGAAGGGAAATGACTGCTGTCTATGTACATCGATTTTTGTCAGATTTCACAGTACTCCACACCACTCCACAGCACTCACACCTCTCTACGCTACTACACTTTACTCCACACCACTCCACAGCACTCACACCTCTCTACGCTACTCCACTTTAGTCCACACCACTCCACAGCACTCACACCTCTCTACGCTACTCCATATCACCCCAGTTTACTCCACGCCACTCCACAGCACTCACACCTCTCTACGCTACTCCATATCACCCCACTTTACTCCACACCACTCCACAGCACTCGCACCTCTCTACGCTACTCCACTTTACTCCACACCACTCCACAGCACTCACACCTCTCTACGCTACTCCACTTTACTCCACACCACTCCACAGCACTCACACCTCTCTACGCTACTCCATATCACCCCAGTTTACTCCACGCCACTCCACAGCACTCACACCTCTCTACGCTACTCCATATCACCCCACTTTACTCCACACCACTCCACAGCACTCGCACCTCTCTACGCTACTCCACTTTACTCCACAGCACTCGCACCTCTCTACGCTACTCCACTTTACTCCACACCACTCCACAGCACTCACACCTCTCTACGCTACTCCATATCACCCCAGTTTACTCCACGCCACTCCACAGCACTCACACCTCTCTACGCTACTCCATATCACCCCACTTTACTCCACACCACTCCACAGCACTCGCACCTCTCTACGCTACTCCACTTTACTCCACACCACTCCACAGCACTCGCACCTCTCTACGCTACTCCACTTTACTCCACACCACTCCACAGCACTCACACCTCTCTACGCTACTCCATATCACCCCAGTTTACTCCACGCCACTCCACAGCACTCGCACCTCTCTACGCTACTCCACTTTACTCCACACCACTCCACAGCACTCACACCTCTCTACGCTACTCCACACCACTCCACAGCACTCACACCTCTCTACGCTACTCCATATCACCCCAGTTTACTCCACGCCACTCCACAGCACTCACACCTCTCTACGCTACTCCATATCACCCCACTTTACTCCACACCACTCCACAGCACTCGCACCTCTCTACGCTACTCCACTTTACTCCACACCACTCCACAGCACTCGCACCTCTCTACGCTACTCCACTTTACTCCACACCACTCCACAGCACTCACACCTCTCTACGCTACTCCATATCACCCCAGTTTACTCCACACCAATCTCCTTTATGCTTCTAACTTTTAGGCATGCTGAACAACTGTCGAGCTAATGTGCAACATGGTTAAAACATTGGCAAAGCGAATAGCTCTTTCACAGGCGGGAAGACCTTTTGCCTTTGCCATTGCTTGTTCTACTAGCTTCCCTGCTTGTCCAAATTGTGTGACGCTAGGCAAATATTTTTTTCCACCATCGGGAGTCTTCTTTATTCAGTCTCAACACCATCAATGGTTCCAGTCGGCTGGAGTCAGGTGTGGAATGTTCGCACATTCTGCAGAGGACTGTACCAGGGGGAGGAAAGGCAGAGGAGGGGTGGCGGGGTGTACCAAGTGAGATTACAACACATCTCCTTATCAAGGGATGGGAAGAAAAGGGGAAAGGGAGAAAATATGGGTGCAGGACACTTAGATAGTGCCCGAAGGTCAACAATGTATACAAAAACAATGTCGGAGGAACAACTATAATATAGCATAAGATACAACGCAATCTCATTTGACACAGTAATCTTTTGTACACCTAGGTGTAGAAGTGGGCCTTTGTGATCTCCTCGAGGCTACATTAGTCGTAGTGCCACCTTGCACCACTGCTTGGGGGACAACCTCTTCCCTGTGGAGGATAATCATGTCCATGCTCCATGTCTGTCCGTTGTCCAGCTGGACAACGTTTCTTCCCACCTTAGTTACCTTCATGGGATCAGAGAACCTCGTGGCCTCCCTTTTGCGAGGTTTAGGAAGGTCCAACGGACCCAATCACCTTCTCTGACCTAGCTTTGTACGTGGCTTGGTGATCGGTTACTCGTCTACCTATCTCTTCACGATCAACCTTAACATGTTCTGCCGTTTAATAGTAGGTGAGAGTCTGGTTTTGGGGACCCTCCCCTTTAAGGAGCTAAAAGGGGATACCCCTGTGACTAGGTTGGGTGTGGTACGATAAGCCCAGAGTGTCTCTTGCTTGACCAAGTACTCCTGGTTATGTTATGTTATTTATTTTTGTATAGCGCACGGCTAATCAAAAAGAGTGTCCCGGCGCTTTAATAATAAGACCTGAAGCAGAATAACACAACACTGTGATAAAAGCAAAATAGAAAACAGAATCAGAAAAGAAAAAGAGGAACAGCCTAGAGGGCAAACAGCCAAGTTTTGAGGAGGCGCTGAAGTTTGCGATGATTTCCCTATAGTTTTTACTGAGGAATTGGGCCTACTAAAAAACTCCCAACACTCTATCAAGCTTAAGAGTAATGCTAAATCAGTGGCCCACAGGGTGTGGCCCATACCACACTTGATGCGGTAGACAGTCAAAATATCGAGTTGGAAATATCGACCTACCATAATATCGAGTCTGAAATATCGAAGGAGCATAATATCGAAGGCAAGAATATCGTAGGACAGAATATCGACCCAAGGTAAGTAATATCGAAATACTTAATATCGATGTAAGTAATATCGAAGTTAGTAATATCGATAGCATATATATCGATGTTAATAATTTCGATGACACTAATATCGATATTTGTATTTTATAGTTTTTTATTATGTATGTGTTATATGTTTAATTTAAGTATTTAAAATAATTACTATTATATGTGTATACATTTTCTATAATAATATAGAAATTTATAAGGAAATTTGATGTTTTAGTACCGGAGCGGGTTGTGGGTTTATAGGGGAATAGGGTGGGAAGTAATTTAATTATGGTAAGTTGATTAATAATTAGTAGGATTAATTAATTAATTATAATTATTTGCTAATTAATATTGATTAATTGGGAAATAATTAATTGATTAATTGATATATATTTTCTGTAGCGGGATGTGGGTTTATAGGGGAATAGGGTGGGGAGTAATTTAATATTAATTAATTAATTAATATATGTTTTTAAATATTTATAACTAATTAATTGGCAAATAATTAATATTAATTAGTTAATTAATTAATATAATTTGGTACATTTTTTAAATTGGTAATTAATTGGTAATTAAATAATATTAGTTAGTTAATTACATTATTAGAGTAATTTATTTATATATATAATTTTTAGTTACTGTTAATTAATTAATTGGGGAAAAATGATATTAATTATTAAATTATATTAATTACAGCTTATGTGCTAATATATTTACTTTATTGTTATTGTTAATTAATTATTAATTGCTAATTAAATAATATTATTTAACTTTGGGTTAAGGAGTATTTTTAGGGTTCAGGGTCATTTTTGGGTTTTTGGGTAAAGGGGTATTTAGTCAAGTCAAGTCAGAGGATTTATATAGCGCACTACATACCCGGAGGGTTTCAAGGCGCTTAGGGAGGGGAGGAGAATTACTTGTCAAATATCCACGTTTTAAGTTGCTTTCTTGAATGCTAGGTGGTTCTGGGTAAGGCGAAGGTAAGCGGGGAGAGAGTTCCATGTTTTAGCAGCCAGGTATGAAAAGGATCTGCCTCCCATGGTGGTCTTGTTGATGCGAGGTACATTGGCGAGGGCTTGGCTGGAAGAGCGTAGTTGGCGGGAGGGGGTGTAGAAGGACAGTCGTGAGTTGAGGCATTCTGGACCGATGTCGTAGAGTGATTTGTGTGCGTGGGTAAGCAGTCGGAAGGTGATCCTCTTATTGACGGGTAGCCAGTTGAGGTCTTTAAGGTGACCAGAGATGTGATCGTTGCGTGGGATATCTAATATGAGTCTGGCTGAGGCGTTTTGGATTCGTTGGAGTTTCTTCTGGAGTTTTGCGGTAGTGCCTGCGTAGAGGGTGTTTCCGTAGTCCAGTCGGCTCGTGACCAGAGCGTGGGTGACTATTTTCCTTGTTTCGGAGGGGATCCAGCGAAATGTTTTTCTGAGCATGCGAAGAATGTTGAAGCAGGAAGAGGATACGGCGCTGACTTGTCTGTTCATTGAGAGTGAAGAATCCAGGATGACGCCTAGGTTCCGTGCGTGGTCAGTCGGGATGGGTGCTTTTCCAAGGGCTTCCGGCCACCAGGAGTCATCCCATGCAGAGGGGGATGTACCTAAGATGAGGACTTCTGTTTTGTCTGAGTTCAGTTTCAGACGGCTTTGTTTCATCCATTCGGCAACTTCTTTCATTCCTTCGTGTAGGTTGGTTTTGGCGGTGCTGGGGTCATTGGTGAGGGAGAGGATCAGTTGAGTGTCATCCGCGTACGAGATGATGTTGAGGTTGTGTTGGCGTGCAATGGCCGCGAGGGGGCTCATGTATACGTTGAAGAGGGTGGGACTGAGTGAGGATCCTTGTGGTACGCCGCAGATGACTTCAGAGGCCTCGGACTTGAATGGTGGGAGGCGGACTCTCTGGGTTCTTCCGGTGAGGAACGAGGTGATCCATTCAAGGGCTTTTCCTTGGATTCCAATGTTATTGAGGCGTTGTAGGAGGGTGTTGTGGCAGCCTGTGTCGAATGCTGCAGAGAGGTCGAGGAGGATGAGGGCGACTGTGTCTCCATTGTCCAGTAGAGTACGAATGTCGTCTGTTGCTGCGATGAGGGCGGTCTCCGTGCTGTGTTTTGCTCGAAAGCCAGATTGTGAGGGGTCGAGGGATTTGTTGGCTTCGAGGAAGGCGGCGAGCTGGTTGTTGACAGCTTTCTCGATGACTTTGGCCGGGAATGGGAGAAGCGAGATGGGGCGGTAATTTTTGAGTTCGGTGGGGTTCGCTGTGGGTTTTTTCAGAAGGGCGGTGAGTTCAGCGTGTTTCCAGTCTTCTGGGAAGGTGGCGGAGTTGAAGGAGCAGTTGATGACGTCTCGGAGGTGCGGTGCTATGACGAAGTCTGCTTTGTTGAAGATGTGGTGAGGACATGGGTCTGTGGGGGATCCTGAGTGGATGGAGTTCATTAGGCAGATGGTGTCCTCAGTGGAGATTGGGTTCCAGTCGTTAAGGGTGTTCACGGGGGGAAGATGATCTGCAGATGGTAGGGTGGGTTGGTTTCCGGGTTGGTTGTCAAAGCTGTTGTGGATGTCTGCAATCTTGTTGTGGAAAAATGAGGCTAGGGAGTCGCAGAGGGTTTGAGAGGGGGTGATGTCGTTGGAGTTGGCCGAGGGGTTGGAAAATTCCTTGACGATGTTGAAAAGTTCCTTGCTGTTGTGAGCGTTGTTGTCGAGTCGATCCTTGAATGCTGTTTTCTTGGCTTTGCGGATTAGTTGGTGGTGAGTGCGGGTGGCGTTTTTGAAGGCGTCCTTGGTGCTGGTGGTTGGGTCTTTTTTCCAGGCCTTTTCAAGGGAGCGGCAGAGTTTCTTGGACTTCTTGAGATCATCGTTGAACCATGAGGCCTTCTTGCTGCCAGGTTTGTTTTGACGTTTTTTCAGTGGTGCTAAGGTGTCAGCGGTGTTGGATAACCATAGGGTGAGGTTAGCGGCGGCTTCGTTAGCGTTGGAAGAGGGGGCTGGGGTGTGTTGAAGGAGCGATGCGGAGATTTGGTCCGTGGTGATTTTGTTCCAGTTCCTTTGCAGGGTAGGTTGGAGGTGGATGCTGGGTTTTGGTTTGTTGTAGGTGAAGTGAACGCAGCTGTGGTCAGTCCAGAGGAGGTCCGTAGTGTGGCTGAAGGAGACATGGTTGCTGGATGTGAAGATAGGGTCGAGTGTGTGACCTGCGATGTGGGTGGGGGAAGTGACTAGTTGTTTAAGTCCGAGGTTGTCCACGAGGGTGGCGGTGTTGCGGTCGCTGATCTTTTCGAGGTGAAAGTTGAGGTCTCCCAGAAGGATGTAGTCTTTGGAGGGGAGCGCGTGTGGGGTGATGAAGTCCGTGATGTCTTCGCTGAATTTTGCGCTGGGACCTGGTGGTCTGTAGAGGAGGGTGCCTCTGAGTGTGGTCTTGGGGTCGATGTGGATCTGGAAGTGAAGGTGTTCGGAGTTAGCGAGGTTGGCGTCAGAGCTGGTTGAGATGCGGATTGATTTCTTATGGACGATAGCGATTCCTCCTCCTGTGTGGCTGGTGCGGTCCCTGCGTGTGATCTTATATTCTTCAGGGATGGCAATGGTGATGTCTGGTGCGGAGGAAGCATTCATCCATGTTTCCGTAAGGAAGGCGACGTCCGGAGAAATGGTGAAAGGGGTATTTTTAGGGTTCAGGGTCAGTTTTCAGTTTTTGGGTAAAGGGGTATTTTTAGGGTTCAGGGTCAGTTTTCAGTTCATGGGTAAAGGGGTATTTTTAGGGTTCAGTCAGTTTTCTGTTTTTGGGTAAAGGGGTATTTTTAGGGTTCTGGGTCAGTTTTCAGTTCATGGGTAAAGGGGTATTTTTAGTGTTCAGGGTCAGTTTTCAGTTTTTGGGTAAAGGGGTATTTTTAGGGTTCAGGGTCAGTTTTCAGTTCATGGGTAAAGGGGTATTTTTAGGGTTCAGGGTCAGTTTTCAGTTCATGGGTAAAGGGGTATTTTTAGGGTTCAGGGTCAGTTTTCAGTTCATGGGGAAAGGGGTATTTTTAGGGTTCAGGGTCAGTTTTCAGTTCTTGGGGAAAGGGGTATTTTTAGGGTTCAGGGTCAGTTTTCAGTTTTTGGGTAAAGGGGTATTTTTAGGGTTCAGGGTCAGTTTTCAGTTTTTGGGTAAAGGGGTATTTTTAGGATTCAGGGTCAGTTTTCAGTTTTTGGGTAAAGGGGTATTATTAGGGTTCAGGGTCAGTTTTCAGTTCGTGGGTAAAGGGGTTGTTTTTGGGTTCAGGGTCAGTTTTCTCGACTGTTGCACTCTCTGGAGTGGGAATAGTAATTTTATCCCTATGCTATCAAACGCTTTATATAATTAATTGTTAAAATATCACATGTTTATTTTATTTTTTATATTACTTACATTTTATGTAAGTTATTGTTTTATGTTTGTACATGTATTACTAAATTAGAATATATTTCATTAATTTAGAAATTAGTAAATTAATTATTACTTATTGTTCAGTACATATATATTATATCTTTACTGTATATATTTAATTAATGTATTATTAATATATGTTTTATTTATTAATTTTAAACATTATTAGATACTTTTAAATATGTATATTTTATTTATTAGTGTTATATACTTACTTTTACATTTATATATATTAAAAAAAAAATCGATATTTTTAACATCGATATTTTTTACAACGATATTATTTTTTCGATATTTTTGTACTTACCATGTTGTAGATAGGATGTCGATATTTTTGCCCTCGATATTGTTGACTCGATATTCTTGTAGGTCGATATTTTTGTAGTCGAAATTCTGTCATAGATCCACTTGATGCATACACCCCTACAAGCTGAGTTAAACTTTTGTCTCAAGGGGTCATTGAACCCATAGAAAGTTCAGTGGTTGCCCCGATTGTTCTTACAACCAAATCATCTAGCAAGGAAATTGGGTTATGTGTGGACTTGAGACCTAAACAGCAATATATGGGTGGACAGGCACCCATTGCCACGCAGACATGAAGTACTCGCACTAATCAAAGGTGCCAGCTGCTTCAGTGTATTGGACCACTCGTCTGCCTACGACCAGGCGGAATTGCACCCTGACTCGCGCCACCTAACCTCGTTTATTACCCCTTTGTGGGCCTTCCAGTACATTTGCATGTCCTTTGGTTTGTCATCAGCAGCCACTGCCTTCCAGAGGATCATGCAACATGCACTAGAGGACCTCCCTAATGCCATGTGCTTCCAAGATGACATCCTCATTTATGGGAAAGATTTGGACAAACACAATACCATCTTGAGGAGGGCATTGAGTAAAGTGGAAGCAGCAGGGTTGACACTAAAGAAGGAAAGGTGTCGCATAAGGGTAGGATCCGTAGAATACCTGGGTCATACGATTTCCGAGGATGGTATCAAACCTAAAGTAGACCTGGTTGAGGCCATTCAAGGTACAAAACCCCCAGCGAATGTAGATGATTTAATATCGTTCTTAAGGTTATCGGAATATTATGCAAAGTTCGTGAAAAATGATGCCAGTATTGTGGAGCCTCTGAGGTTGTTACTCAAAACTAGAACTCCTTTTGTATGGAACGAAAACTGTCAAGCGACGTTCATCGCAGTGAAGGAAAGTATTATCTCAGCCCCATCATTGGGCAGATTTGATCCCACTAAAACTACAGTCTTGTAAACTGATGCCAGTAATAAGGGGTAGGGAGCCAACCTAACCCAGCTGGCCAATTACAAGGAACAAGTGGTGGGCTTTGCTTCTCGCGCCCTGAAAGGAGTAGAAGTAAACTACTCCGTAGTGGAAAAGAAAGCGCTAGCATGCGCATGGGCCATCAAACCCTTTCGCTTCTTCCTGTGGGGCATTCCCTTCACTGTGAGGATTGACCACAAACCCCTCATGTATGCTTTCACAACAAAAGGGTCTGAGTAAACTACACCACGTATTGCTAGATGGATTTTGGGGATGGAGGGGTACAACTTCATTGTAAAATACATGCCAGGGTCTAAAAATGTGGTAGCAGATGTTCTTTCTTGCTGGCCCACTGATACAAATGATAGTGCCACTTCAACTGAAGGAGAGAACAGAATCCTCAAATTGTCTTGTCTAATCAAAGAGGGATGGGATGAGGGTTTACGTAATGGCCAGGAAATGCAAACCCTAAAAAGTCTAATTGTCAAAGGGTGGCCCAACGATAAGGGCAAGGTTGCCACCCTGTTGTGTAGGTTCTAGGAGGTGAAATTGGAACTAAACATCCAAGAGGGCAAAATTTATAGAGAGAAAACTGTCCCAGGTGTACCTCTCAGACAGAAAATTGTAGACCTCGCCCACGTTGGCCACTTGGGGCATAGCATGACTAATAACAAGATAAGACTGGATTACTGGTGGCCCGGGATGGATACCAAGGCGGAACACACAGTGAGAGACTACCTTGAGTGCAGCAAATCCGACAAAACTCAGCAGGCAAGAAAACCTCCCCTATCTCCGGTCTTGGTACCTGATAGCCCCTGGTCTAAGCTAGCTCTTGATATAATCGGCCCCCTCGACCTTAAGAGCTTGAAGGAACGGCTCATACTGGTCATGGTGGATTACCATACAAGGTGGGTGGTATATAAATGTGTCCACCAAATAGGCACAAAAGTATTCATGAAAGATGTGTTCTTTGAGGAAGGCATCCCAGATATCCTGGTCACCGATAATGGGGTGCAGTTCACCTCCGATAACATCAGAGAACTCCTAACTGACATGGGCATTGCCCACCACAAAACCGCCCTCTATTGTCTCCATGCCAATGGGTTGGTGGAACGTATTAATTGCATGATAAGAGTGCTTACAGCGTGCAGAGATATTGGGTATCTCAGCAGAAGACTCATTGCAAGAGACACTCTGTGCTTTTTTCTCCCTCTCCCTTCATGGCTACCATGCAATCTGCAGTGTGTTCGATCCCTACCGCTATGTTAATAGCTTGCTTTAGGTCTGGATTAGCAACTAGAAGCCTGTTAGAACTGACTATTTCTGGTAGGCTAAGGCTGACGCCAAAGCCAGGCAGAAACCACCATTCTAGTCAGAGCAAGGAAGTCACACGCCAAGATAACCTCTGCTCACCCCCTTGGTAGCTTGGGACAAGCAGTAAGGCTAAACTCGGAGGCAATGTGTAAAGCATTTGCGCCAGCGCACAACAGCAACAACATACTAGGCACACCACAAAAGAGACTCCACACAAGGTTATTATAAAAATAACTTTTGTAGTATAAAAAAACACATCATATAAGATCACACATATACATTGTGCCAACTGGCACGGGCAATATTCACATGGGATTATTCACAAGACAGGGCCACATGGGCCACTGTCATATCCAGATATAGCACTTCTAGAATAAGAAATAATAAACATAAAATGGTGATCACAACCAGTATCCACTGGTAACAGGAACCAGGACCTTACTAGGACCACCTGTACTAAAAAGGACAACCACCTAAGAATAAACACATTTAGGGGTATACACAAGAACACATTACCCATGATGCATGAAACACATTCAGAGGAGTAATAAAGAGAAACACATGATGCCTAAAACATTCAGAGGTGTTAAGAATAAAGCACATGATGCAATAAAATACATTCAGGGGTGCAGCGCAAGAAGACACATGATGACTAAACATTCAGAGGTGCAGCGCATGGAAAGAAAGACACATGATGCATAAACATTCAGAGGTGTTAAGAATAAAGCACATGATGCAATAAAATACATTCAGGGGTGCAGGGCAAGAAGACACATGATGACTAAACATTCAGAGGTGCAGCGCATGGAAAGAAAGACACATAATGCATAAACCTACACATTCAGAGGTGCCAGAACATAAGTCAATAGCGCAAAAACACACAGTAGGCAATTACTATTAAAAACATAGGAATCACATTGCGCATAACTTACATAAGCCACCACCTCTAGCAGTCCCTAGGCCAACTGGCCTTGTGGGGCAAAGATGCCCTGAGTCCAAAGTCAGGGTGCGCTGCCATGCAGCGCCAGTTTCAAAAGTACAAAAGCCTAAACGTGGCAGCTGCCCACAAAGTGCTGGGCAGCTGTGGCAGGGCTCTCAGTAGCCCCTAGAACAAATCTGCGCCACCCGAGCCACACAGGCTCCACAGCAAAACATGCCCCCAAAGCGTTGGAGCGCTCAGGCTCTGGCCACAACAATGGCCCCTCTGAACCTCAACAGGCTCTAACCCTCACTCTCGGTGGCAGGAGGGGGCGGGCACCGGCAATGTGCCCCGACGCCCCCTCTATCTAACGTGGCCCTCCCTGGAGCTAAACCGGCTCTTAAACAAATTAGGGCCTCTCTGAGCCTTTCTGGGCTCACACATGTTGGGGCGACCCACTGCCAGCTGGGGCTGCCCTTGAAGCTCTCGTGGCCCCCCACGAACAAGGAGTGCGAGCTTGCGCTTCGGGAGGGGCGGACACCGACAACGTGTCCCGGCGCCCCTCCTCTCTTCTGCCCCACTCACCGGTTGCCGGCGAGCGGGGGCTCTCTGCACTCGAGGCTCTCCCTCCATTCGGGGAGCCTCGCGCTGGCCTTCCTCTCTCTCGCCGGGGCTCCCTCGACACCCGGGAGCCCCCAGCAGCGGCCACGTGACTTCTCCTCTTCTCGGGCCCGGCGGTGATCACTCGGCCATTCTGCGGTCCCAAGGACGGGGACCAATCCTGTCGCGGCGTTTGGGGCGAGCCCCCTGATGAGGTCACAGCTCCTCGCCGGACCAGCCAATCACGTCGCGACTCCTGCGACGAGCCCCTCGTGACGCGAGGCCGCCAACCAATGGCAGCGCGGCCTCGTTGATGACGCTACGCTCCATGGCCAATCCCGTTGCGGCTCTTCTCACTCAGCCTCCGTTGGCAGCCAACCACAGCGCGGCCCCTTCGTGGCTGCGAGCAGACCCTCGAGGGTGATTTCAGGGCCCGGGCAGCGGCAATCACGGCGTGGGCAGCTGAAGAGTAAATGAAGTCAAACTACACGAGGTGGGCACTCGCAATTTAAATAAACATGCGGGCCACATACAGAAGCGCCTCCAGGCGGCAGGTGGAAGCGCTCTTAAGCGCTATAATCCAAATACAGCGCATTCCAAGCGCTACATCAATATGAAGCGCTCTTAAGCGCTAGAGACAACATCCAGCACTCCCCCAGCGCTACAAGGACCAAGAAGGTTTTAAAAATAAAGCGCTCCCAGGCGCTCTCAGCAGCAAAGTCCTCCAGGCACTTCCAGGCTAGAATAAGCCTTGGCAAAAACAAGCAAAAAGTCCCCAGTAGTCTGCAGCAGGGGACCACAGGCAAAGGGTCCCCCAGGGAAAGTCCATGAGGTGTCCAGGAGCTGGGCAGGGCCCAGGGATTCCCCTGGACCCCAGCAGCAGCATGCCCCTGGCAGATTCAAGTTAGAAACAAGAACATTTGGGAAGGGGACACAGCCCCTTCTTATACACAGAAAAGTCTTTGAAGTCCTTTGAAGTCCTTTGAAGCAGGCAGTGTGAGAACCAGCCAGAACTGGTTACAGGGAAGTCCCTTCAGTATTAGGGACAGAGGTGACAGTCGCCCAGCGGGAGGTGGAGCCAGCTTTGTAGTTAGGCAGGCACAGCCCTTTACTATCAGGTGCCATCTCCTCCCACTTCCCTGGCAGCAGATGCTGCCTTTCATCCATGGGCTGACTTCAGACAACCTCCTGGGCTCTCTAGCCCCTGTCATCCTCAAACCAGACAGTCAATCCACAAGCAGGCCCAGGCACTCTGGGCCAGGCTCACCAGCCAATCACACGCCAGCACCAACTTACACAAATATGCCAACTTCCAAAAGTAGTACTTCTAGACTAGACAGTCATGCCGCATATATCATTTTGCAGCATTTATTCTCACGAGTTGGTACATACCAAACTCGCCCCTGCACTCCCCACACATCAGGAACTACCATGGGCATACATATTCCCCATTCATTCCTATGGGAGGGCAGGTCACTCACCACACATACACAGAGAGCTCAAGCACTTTACACTGTACCACAGTGAAAAAGTGCGCAGAGGCCTAAAATCACCAACACCAGGTCACAGAAACAGACTAGGAAAAATCATAAAGTCTAGGGGGGAACCTGCCCAACGGGCCGGGTCCAACAAAGCCTTTCCTGTATTTTGGTGTTGTTGGTGCACCTTACCAGCTGGTCCCTAATGAGTGAGTCTTGCAGGGTCTCATTCGCATGTATTAGTCTCACTTTTTTATTTTTCCCCTCTACCCTCAAAGAATTTATGCCTTTCCAACACTATATAGTTTTACCAAAATGTTTTTCTAAAATGTTAACTGCTGCTAGGTATACATTTCCATCATCATCACTGTCTTCCTCTGCCGATATGTTATCATACATTTTCTGCCCTTCAATTCCTAGCTTATGAAGTAAAGTATGTAGTTTTTGCAATGCCGAACATTTTTCACCTCCTATTGCTATAATTTATTTATTTATTTATTTATTTTAAACATTTCTAAAGCGCACATATACCCGTGGTTGTCTCGGCGCTGCGACTTAAGCTAGCGATCTCATGTTAATCATGGTGTCTACTTTGAGAAAAGCTGTCCTGGACGGTTATTGGTCAAATAGCCATGTTTTTACAAGTTTTCTGAATTGAATTAACGATGGAGCCGATTTTAGTTCCATTGGAAGCATGTTCCAGAGTTTGGCTGCCGAGTTGATGAAGCATCGATCGCCCCATTTAACAGTCCTAGTTCGTGGCACAACCAGAAGAAGTCTCTGTTCCGATCGAAGAGATCTTTTCGGGAGATAGTGACATAGTTTCTGTTTAAGAAACGCTGGGCCCTGACCCTTGAGGGCTTTATAGGTGAGACACAAGGTCTTGAATCTGATGCGATTCCTCACCGTTAACCAGTGGAGGTTTCTTATTGCCTGTTTGGTAGAGTGAAATCTGGGGATGCCTGCTAGCAGCCTCGCCGCAGCATTTTGAATCAGCTGCAGTTTGGCCACCAACCTTTACCTGCGCGTTTAGAAAGAGTCCATTACAGTAGTCAATGGACGAAAGCACTAAGGAAGTCACCACCGTTTTCCTTGTACTTTCGGGTAGAAATGGCAGGATTTTTCTGATAATCCTAAGCTTGTAGAAAGCAGAGGACGCTACCTGGTTGGCATGGTTAGCGAAACTGAGGTTGTCGTCAAAGACAATTCCCAGATTCCTAACTTTGTGTACCGGCTCTGGGGGGGCTCCAAGCGAAGTTGGCCACCATTTATTGGACCAGTGTGGGGATAATTTTCCGAAGATCATTACCTCCGTTTTATCTGAATTGAGGCGCAAGCAGTTCTCGGCCATAAGATAGCGTTCCAAAAGTCCAAACCATTGCGCCCACGGTAGCAACGGCTCTCCCACTTCGTTGAGGAAAGGTGGTGGCTGTGACATGTTTGTGCTTGCCATTTTATTAATGTGAAGCTCAGTGATACTAAAGCTGGAACAGTTAATAGGTACAAGTAATCTGTAGAATAGCCCCCGTGAAGTGGAATCCCTT
The DNA here is from genome assembly GCF_964263255.1 of Lissotriton vulgaris. Lineage (NCBI taxonomy): Eukaryota > Metazoa > Chordata > Amphibia > Caudata > Salamandridae > Lissotriton > Lissotriton vulgaris. The sequence continues at coordinate 783,289 of NW_028241094.1, read as the reverse complement.
AAGGAAAGTACTAGGTGTTAATTAAGTTTGGTGTGCCTGTCAGCGAGTAACAGGTGATTTGGTCAGTAGCTGTGTCTGTCAGCGTTGGAAAGAAGGCAGATAACTCTACATTCATGGGTGAAATACAGGAAAGTCTCAAGCTCTAGGTTGAATTGCCACCTCCCCCGCGTGAAGTGGAATCCTTTAAGAAGAGTACTAGGTGTTAATTAAGTTTAGCTGTGCCTGTCAGCGTGTAACAGGTTACAAGCGATTTGGTCAGTAGCTGTGCCTGTCAGCGTTGAAAAGAAGGCAGGCAAACTGTTCTCTCATGGGTGAAATACAGGAAAGTCTCAGAAGAGCTTCACATATGGTGTTAAAAAGGGCCTGGGAACGCTCGCTTCAGAATGTTGTACCGCCTTATCAACTCAGGAAATGCGGGAGGAAAAGTAGGCTTATATCCTGCCAGCTGAGAGAAATCCTATGGTTACAGCGCCGCCTCATTGGAGAATGGTACAGTTCACCACCTCCTCAAGCTGTTAAACAGCTCGGTGAGTAAGTGGTTAATCTCTGATCGCTGAGGGAGGCAGCGCCGCCTCGTCTGACGCGCCAACACGGAAGGCAGAGGAGCTCGCCCACCGCCAAGAGGAAATGCGCTCTCGCCGGGACACTGTCTACGATCATGCCCCGGGGCTGCTGCTAACAAAGTTATGGCAGATGAAAAGATGCGCCCCCGCGAGCCTGACATCAGCTCGGAACAAGGGCTGAGCGGCCACGATACGGTAAGGCAATTCGCCCCCCGTGAGCCTCTCACAGACGTGAGGTAACTCCGCTCTCGCTGGGGCCTTGACTTAATCTCTTCCCTCTGGGCAGCTGACCATAAGGGTTACGGCAGCGTAACTCGAGTCTCCCACGTGACTTCACACAGCGCGGGCACAGGCTGGGGCTGTCACTCACTTGAAATGTTTCCCTCACGCTGGTGACATGAGCTGGGCACAGTGCTGGAGCTGCCCCTACCTGTGTACCAGCGGTAACTCCTTCCTCACGCCAAACTGCTTTCAAGGTCGCAGGCACCCATGATTATTCTCTGCCAGGTGGTCGGGCTCACTTCTCATTCCGGAGTTCTTCCTCAGTAACCGGTTGCTGCTCTGCCACGTCTCTGTTAAAGCAGAAATTCGATAATCCGCATCAGGTAAGGTGGTAACTTTGAAAAATACTTGCGGTCACTGGAGTACGTATTGGGGGTGATGGTGTACCGTCCCCACACGGTCTTGCGTCGCCAGTGTTACAAAGAAGAGCGTACAGGCAGATCATCAGGAGTCTTCTTTATTCAGTCTCAACACCATCACCGGTTCCAGTCAGTCAGCTGTAGAATGTTCGCACATTTTGCAGAGGACTGTACCAAGGGGAGGAAAAGCAGAGGGGGGGGGGGGGGTACCAACTGAGATTTCAACATTTGCCTTTTTAGGTCTCGCCTATGCAGCACGCATGCGCTGCATAGGAGACCACTAGCCGTCACTCTGGTCATTTTCAAGCACACACTTGTGCTTGTGGCGGCATCCACCTTGCGGGAGCGAGCAGGGGCAAACCACACAGTGCAGTGCTTGAAAAAGAGCAGATTGCACGTGCACGCACCACTCCCGAAAACAGATGCTGCTTGTTTTCCCAAGCACCCCTTCCACACTTTACCTTTAACGGGGGCGTGGCACTATTAAAGTGAAAGCCAGAAGCGAGCTTAACTTTTTTTTTTAGCATTTTCTGCCTGCTTCTATCACCATCTCTGTGATTGCGTTCCCCGTGTGTTTCTCCCACAAACTGCTACTTTTGTGCCTGCTTTCATTAACCCAGACAAGTCAGCCCAGTCTTCCTTGTAGCCCAAATGTGCCTCCCCATTACTTGAGCCACAGCACTATGTAACTCCCTCGGACAGTCACCGCCGCTCATCAGTTTAATTTAGCATTTGCTGGCTGTCGTCGCCGCTGCTGGTCGGTGCTTGTTAGTTTTTTATCCTCTCTCCATCGCTTTGTATTCCCTTCCTCAGCCTCCTTTTCTTTCTGGACTCTCAAACTCTCGCCAGTTTTTTGCATGCTCTCCATCTCTTTTATTCCTTCCCTCCTCTTTCCTTTCTACTCGCTGTTAGAATTGGGGGTCTCTGGTTGGCGCTAGTATCCTCTTGTGACAAGCAGGGACCCTCTCCTCTAAGTCAGGGCACAGGATTCCCCTAAATAAATAACCCCTGCTCACCTTCTAGGTAATGTGCCGCAAGCAGTCAAGGCTAATATCAGGAGTACATGTAGCTAAGCATTTGCAATATCACACACAATAAATCATCAGCCCACTACACAATGACACGACTGGATTTCTGTGAAAATATATCTCTTTTATATAAATCTGCAAGTAGACTTCCAAATACAGGCTTCAAAACGGTTCCAGTAACTTGTAAATTTGTCCCAATACTTTCAAAAGGGTACCACAGTTCTTATTATGCACTTATGAAGGTTGTAATCACTTTTTTTGAGGTTTGTGCGCCTCGAAGCGCTCTTGGTACGGTTTGTACCGCTTTCCGGCAGGCGCCCTGCTGTACCTCACGCTTCCCGCGTGAGCGAGCGTACGGTGCGGTCTGTTGTCGAGAGACGGGCGTGGCGTACTGAGGGCTCAGTCTCAAGCGTACAGGTCGGAGCTTGCAGTGCGAGGCGTACTAGCAAGGTATGGTGTGCACAACTCTGAGTACACTCCCGCTACCAGGGAAGGGCATCGTTCGCAGAGCACGATCCACCTGAAGGCGCCCCGTTCTCAGCGCACACTTCAGGCTCAGTTAACTTAATTATTACGATGCGCACAGTGTCATGTAAAACATAGAAGCGGACAGTCCGGATTGGCATACAATTCGGAGCACACAGCGCGGGCTGAAATGCAGCTCGCTTCGCACACAATACCTTCGTGTCCTTCAAACTTCAGTGCGGCCGATGCCAGGCAGACTTCCCTCGTTGCGGTGCTTTCCAGGAGGGTGACGCGGCGCGGAGACCACAGGACCACTTGTTTCGAGGTTGGAAGTGTTCAGGGGACACAGGCTTATAGGCAGGGGCCGCATCCTGAAGAGGGGAGCAGTGTGTGGAGATAATCCCATCAGCGGTATGCTGCGATCGGGCCTCTTCCTCTGAGGGGCGAGTACGGGTGCCACCAGTCTTTGCTGTGCGTTCATGCAGCTCGGGGGGGCCACAGGATCACGGTGCTTTGACCCGGTGGGGGCACAAGCGCTCAGAGTGCGGGACGACTTCCCAGGTGCACTCTGGTCTCCAGGATCAGCGCTGATAGGGAGGATCACACCAGCAGCAGCTTCCTTCTTCAGGGGGGGGTAGCGCCCACTGTTCCTGGGGCGCAGTTCATGGGGCAAGTTCACCAGCAAGCCCTTGGAGATTGTCAAACGCACAAGTAGATCCAAAAAGGCTCTTTTTCTTCTTCTCTCCTTCTTGCAGCAAGGCACCCACCACAGGCCGGTCTCTCAGGATTAGAGACAGTAGTCCTCCATGCAGCTTTCCCTGGTCCTTCAGGCAGAGCTTCTTCTTGGCATCAACAGGATCTGATTTGTCAGGAGCAGGGCTCCTACTTTTATAGGACATTTCTTTTGTTCTCGCAGGCCAGGGGGGCCTTTGCCTAATCCAGCCAGTCTGTGAGCACTTTGTTTTTCAGTCTCTGGCTTCTTCTTTCAGTGAGCAGGGCAGGGACATCAGACGCTCCGCAGGAGGTGGAGCCAGCATTGTGATGACAAGTACAGCCAGGAGCACTCTGTTGACAGTCCTCCCTCTTCCTGGACCAGCTGCAGAGCAGAGTCATCAATCGCTCCCCAGGGGGCGGAGCCAGCCTTGTGGTGGCAGAGCACAGCCCTATTCAGAGTCCAGGGGCACTCCCCCCACCCATCCTGGTGTAATCCCTCTATTCACCACCTGTCATCCCCAGCCCTGTCACTCACACAACCCAGACAGCAGATACACATCCTAGCAGAGGCGGGCTGAAATGGTTGGGCAAGCAAATGCTAACTTTCTAAAAGTAGCATTTGCAAACACAGGATATTAAAATAAACTTTACTAAAAGAAGTATTTTATTATTCTGAGTTCAGGCACACTAAACTTGACTTTCTACCATGTTCCCTGAGCCTGCTGGGATTATAGAGTGTAATAATTCCAGCAGCACATTCTGGTGTCTGAGAACAGGTAGCCTTACAATAGTGAAACACGAAATTGGCTGCAATTCACTATTAGGACATTCCACACCCATCAGGGCTTGTATTACCTTATGCTTACAATGCATCATGCCCTTGGGCCTACCATATGGGTGACTAATATGAAGTTAAGGGAAGGTTTAGGGGCTGGCAAGTGTGTGCACTTGCGCAGTCAGCATGACAGTACCAGACTGCACGCAGGTTCTGCAATGGCAGAATGGGGACACGTTTTACAAGGCCGCTCCTGTGGGTGGCGCAACCAGCGCTGCAGGCCCACTAGCAGCATTTGTATTTACAAGCCCTGGCACTCCTGGTGCACTTTACTGGGGACTGATAGTAAACCAAATAAGCCAAACATGAACACCAATCAATGTAACAATTTACAACGGGGAGAGCAGATGTACTTTAGCACTGGTCAGCAGTGGTAAAGTGCCCAGAGTCCTAAACCAACAAAAACAGGTCAGAGGAAATATAGGAGGAAAAAGGCAAAAAGTTTAGGGATGACCCAGCAGGAAGGACCAAGTCCAACAACCACCAACACGATCTGCCCTTTCTTCTGGAATGATCCACAACACAAAAACGTCTGGAACTCGCCAGCCTCAGAACAGCTCCTAGAAGCCGAGTCATTTGTCAAGACTGCCCTGTGCAAAAATGTCAAATATAAACTTTCCCGATGTTGACAAGACCAAGCGTGCTGCTAATAGTGAACTGTAGAAAGAGTGTATATTTTTGATTCCTTTTACTTGGTTCGATTCCTTGATTCGGTTCACAGCTGCATGCGAGATACTACACTGTGGCTGAGAGACAACTCGCTGCAATTCAATGCGCCTAAGACCGAGCTGCTATACTGCTCCCCGGAAAGGATCCCCTCCGGGCTGCCCAGTCATTTTTGGCCCTCTAATCCCTCTAACTTAGTTCAACCTGTGAAGTCAGTCTGCAATTTAGGGGTGGCATTTGATTGTAATCTCACCCTGGAGATGCATGTGACGAAAGTAGTAGGTTGTTGCCTGGCTATTATCCGCTCTCTTCGGAAGATACGTCCTCTGTTGCCACCTCTGGCGCGCTCCCTGATGGTTCGGAGCACGGTACTCAGCAGAGTTGATTACTGCAATTCCCTCCTCCTTGAGTCCCAAGGTTTCTACTTGCAGGATGTAGAGGCTACAGTCCACTGCAGCTAAATTAGCACTAGGCTGGTCTAGAAGGTCCTCGGCCTGCTTGGCTTTGGCGGAGCTGCACTGGCTGCCTGTGAAACAAAGAATCCAGTTCAAATCACTATTTAAGGCCTTGCATGGATTGGGTTCTACCTCCTTGCAACGCAAATTTGAGTGGTATGCTCCTGTTCGAACATTACGCTCCTCTGGGGCAAATCTAATAAAAATCCCTAGATTTAAAAAAGTTCGAGCTGGTGGTAGATCCTTTGAGGTCGCAGCTGCTAAGCTCTGGAACACTCTTCTGGTTAGCTGAGACAAATTAGTGCTCTCCTGCCATTTAGAAGGAAGCTGAAAACATGGCTATTTCCTAAGATCTAGGGTTTCTGAGGTCCTGAAGGAGGTAGGCCAGGTCGATTCACTTTAGTGCCAGGATGCCTGACAGGTGACCGTGCGCTCTATAAATGCAATAAATAATAATATATTTTATTTTTAAACACCGCCATCGATAACTAAAGGATCGTGGTTTTAGAAAGGGATTGCATTTACATTTGCTATGTGCCCAGCACAGCTGTAAAACCTCCAGATAGTTTGGGAGGGGGCAGCGAGGGGTGGGCCCGGCTGCTCAGGGCAGTGAGGGGTGGGCCCGGCTGCTCGGGGCAGCGAGGGGTGGGCCCGGCTGCTCGGGGCAGCGAGGGGTGGGCCTGGCTGCTCGGGGCAGCCAGGGGTGGGCCTGGCTGCTCGGGGCAGCCAGGGGTGGGCCTGGCTGCTCGGGGCAGCCAGGGGTGGGCCTGGCTGCTCGGGGCAGCCAGGCCCACCCCTCGCTGCCCCGAGCAGCCGGGCCCAACCCTCACTGCCCTGAGCAGCCGGGCCCACCCCTCGCTGCCCCCTCCCAAACTATCTGGAGCCAGGGGTGGGCCTGGCTGCTCGGGGCAGCCAGGGGTGGGCCTGGCTGCTCGGGGCAGCCAGGGGTGGGCCCGGCTGCTCGGGGCAGCCAGGGGTGGGCCCGGCTGCTCGGGGCAGCCAGGGGTGGGCCCGGCTGCTCGGGGCAGCCAGGGGTGGGCCCGGCTGCTCGGGGCAGCCAGGGGTGGGCCCGGCTGCTCGGGGCAGCCAGGGGTGGGCCCGGCTGCTCGGGGCAGCCAGGGGTGGGCCCGGCTGCTCGGGGCAGCGAGGGGTGGGCCCGGCTGCTCGGGGCAGCGAGGGGTGGGCCCGGCTGCTCAGCGAGGCCTCTTTGAGCCTCAGGCCTTTTCTCTGTATTTCAAATATTCTGAGATGAAGGGAGGCGCCTCTTTCATCAGATGCTGGTCGCTTCCTATTCTCTTGGGGTGACTGCTGCTGCAGTGGTCCGCGCGTGCCAGCTTTGTGATGGTGTGCTCTGTGCCAATCGGCCCCTCTTGCAAGCCCCTCCCACAGCTCCTCCACCAGGAATGTCACCCAGAACAATACAGCGCCTTTTCCACAAAGTACATTGTGTCATTCCTGTTAAAGGAAACCTCAGCTTATAGAATGCCTGGTGAAATGTCAGAGAATGTGTAGTTAAGTCAATAGCTTGGTGTCTTCTTATACAATCTAAAAATCCTACATGGGTCTGCATGACTTTATGGAAAGTAAACTGCTCGCTAGAACAGGTAATTTCTTGAAGCACAAATCCGCTTGTAATGCAGTTGAACCACAATTTGGCGTCAACTTTGTACTGTACTATTTCTGCCCACAAGCATGCATGCCAACTGTACTTCAGCACAACAAATATTAGTGCTTTATGACCAAAGTATTTTTTTTATTAGAAAGGTGTTCGTGCTCCATTGTTGAACTCGCACCTGATCACACTCTCACAATATCAGTGAACGACTGAAGATCGCGCAGTTTTCGTCCGCAATGCCACAAAAGATCCTGTAATTGAGCACATCCGCTCATCTGGCCGCCCTTCAGATACAACTCTCGAGCGCACTTGATGTGAGCGGAGTGTTTCGTTATCTCCTGATGCCACATGTGAGCGCGCTCCTCATGTCTCGCTTTATTTGCTCCAAGTTCCCCCTCGCACTTGTCAACATTCTTAAACCAGATTTTGTACTAATAATGAACATAGAATTCTTCCCACTTGTTGACATTTAGATGGTGTGTTTACCATTCTTATGTTAATTTCTAGTGTGATAATAGTGGTAGCCAGTCTTCTTGGGTGCTAAGGGGCTTTTCAAGGCTATTATGTAACAAGTCGCCTGTTCTTGCCCCGTTAACACCACAGGCAGCTGGTTGCGTGTTTTGTTCCCTGTACCCCTGTGGCACTCGCCTCTGCTGTGCCTTTGATCTTGGCGCACATGTTTTTTTTCCATTCAGCAAGTAACTGTTTTCTTGGTAGACTGCCTGTGTAGTTTCAGTTTACCCCTCCATGTACTCCATGCTTGGTCTGCTAGGTTTGGACACGTTTTTGTTCTGCATATTCCTTATTAATGATTCATGGGACTGGCGCCTTGTATTGAAATTTCAAGTTATGAACTGGTTATGCCATTTTGTTATCATTAGAAAACATTGGCTTTTTTTGTAGTTCTTGGTCTCAAATTGATACAAGGTGCTCGTTGCAAAACGGAGGTCGAATCTGTGTTTCCCTGCTTTAAACCTGTCAAGAGGAGGTTTTATCTTACCAAGTAAGGGGCCTTGTGACTCCTTCAATTCTCAATCTATGCCCTCTCAAAGGGTAGTTTTCCTTTCTAGGCCGCGCATGGGCTGCGCGTGCGCTGCTCTGCGCAGCATGCTGTATTTGCGTATGCACTTGAAACCCCACCCATATTTGTCATTGGCTTGTGTCACTGTCCTTCATGAATGCTGGCTTCTGATTCGTTAATGGGCTTGTTAGTCCCTCATTAGTACCACATTGTCTTCATATATAACCTCTCATGAACTCTGCCCTTTTATTTCTGACTGACTCTCTGATTGGCTGACTCTCTCTCACTGACTGACTGACTGACGTTCTCTCACTGACTGTTATACAGGTACTGTTTTCCAACCTCCACCCTCCTGTTATTTATGCCCCCCCACCCCTCTCCCCCATAACAAAAAAACCATAACAAGCAACCGTTGGGACGGGCAAATACAAGTTGCCAGCATTCAAAGGACAAAAAAAAATACCTCGACATTATTTATTGTTAATCCCTTTTTAGGTCGAAGCCTGCGTTGCAGCGCAAGCGCTGTTGCAGGCGAGAGTTTTGTAAACAAGAAGGGGCATGAAACCACGCCCCTTCTGCCATTGGCCGGCCTCGCGAAATGGAGGCCTGCCATTGGACAATGACCCTGTCTGGATGATTTGTCCGGCTGTGATCCCTCCTTTTCTGGACTCCGTGACCTGACTTCTGGTGTCGCAAACCGATTTCCAGAATCGTTGCTAAGGCAACCACAAGGCCGATCACGGAGTCCTGGAGGGGAGGGATTCGGTAGCTGTTCCCGCCCCCCCCCCCTTTTTTTTTTTTTTTGTCAATGCGGTTTTCTCCCATTCTTGCCTCATTCTCCTTGCTGGAAGGAGGCATTTGATGGACCCTCCTTGTTAATAGTAAGTTGTATGTTGGATCATCATATGTAAAAATAAAGCAACTGTTGATATTTAGGTCTGAGGTCTCCGCAGACAGACCTAGTTTCACTTTCCGTGAGGCTGGATCCATGGACCTGGGCAGAATATGACGTCATGGAACGTGCTTCTGTCAGGTAGAATCTTGGCAAGGTTCCGGCCTATTTCCTAGTCTGTTTGATCCGTTGCTTTCACCGTTGTACGTTATTATCACCAGGTTTAAATATGTACTGGGTTGAGGTAAAAGAAGTGAGGCCGCACGCTCTGCCTCTCATGAGAGAGAGAACTTCAGCTTGGAAGGTGTGCCTGCCGCGGTGCCCTTGGGACTGCCACCCTGCCTTCTGCCACCAGCTGCTGTCCGTCGCCCAAGGCATCGCCCACACCTCTCCCCGCCTCCCTCCCACCTGGCATCAGGTGGGGCACTAGGCGAGGCCCGAGGCCTCATCCGCGCATGGAGAGGAGGGGTCCGGCGCTTAGTGAGTTCCCTCTGCCTGGCCAGGGCGGGGCAGAGCGGACTGTACGGGCGCAGAGGATGTGTGCAGTGCCCCGGGCACGAAGAGCAGCCATGGACTGGCTGCCCCAGCGCCTGCAGCTGGCAGCCCCCGGCCTCTCGCGCCATTGGACCTTGGCAGTGCTGCTGGTAAGCGCAAGGCAACTCACCCTGTTTATTTATGCACAACTCTCTTCGCAGGCTGGGGTTAAAAAGCGGGCACCTCTGCTGTATTTAGACGTGGCTTTCTCACCTAAACGAAGGTGCCCTTTAAAGAGTGCCATATGTCTGCAAACCCAGAATTTATTTTTATATTATTAATATCCAACATGCTGTTATTTCTCAGCAAAGTGCTCAATATCCCCTCCGTTATCAGGCTGGCATTGAGTCAGGGAAGAGGGCTGTTTCTGGACAGAGCATGGGAAATTTGCCAACCAAAGTTTAAAAACAGAGATAACTATACTATTTAGAAACAAACAATACGACTTAGGCTATGCAAACTGCTACTGTTATCACTTTACAAAGCTTTATAAAAGAACCCAGTGCATCTGTTCTCGCTAGACAAAACTTGAAGTGCCTAGCTTAGCAGGTTAATGCACCATCTGCAGCAGATATCTGTGTGCGGTGTGTAGGTCACAGAGCAAGTACCAGCAGTGCTGATTTCATTTAGCATTTTATACTTATCAAGTCGATAAAGCTAAGAGCACTGAGTGGAACATTAATTCCTACTTTCAGTACATTTGTAGATATATTTTCGTGGCTTGCATGGTTCTGAACACCTCTGACCCTCTGGGCCGGTCACACCACGCACCGCGCACACTCCCCGTGAGTGAGCCCAGGCTGCCCTGATCCCGCCGAGTGCCGTCGCTGCCCGCAGCTGTGCTCCTGACCACTGGTGTGCTCCTGACCACTGGTGTGGTATCCGCCTCTGTAGCGCAGCGCTGTTTTTTTCCCCTGTTTACTGTTGTTTTCTCCTCTGTTGCCCGTATCGTGCCCAGCCACTGCCATCTGTTATATTTAGTTTGTTTCTCCGCTGACTGTTGTATCCTCCTCTGCTGCCCTTACTGTGCCCAGCCTTTTTTTTTTTTTTTTTTTTTAAATATATTTTTATTGCAGGAATCAGTAAATCGTTACATAATCGACCAGCATTATAGAACAAGCAAAATCAATGAGACACAACCCTCCGTCCCCCCGCCGTATGTCTCGTACACAGCCATTCAGCCCACAACCCTAGGGTCGGGCGGCGAAAGTCAATGGGGGCTCAGCAGGATGTCGAAGCTGGTCCGGATGATCCACTGTCTGCCATCTGCTTTTCCAAACAAGCCTATAAAACCCAGAAAGAAAAAAAAAAACCCCACCCTCAAAACGCTATGAACCAGAGTAACCCCTACCCAACCCCGCCATCAGCGCACGGTAACTACCGCAACAGGATCTGCTAAAGGACCCATGGGGAAAGCAACAGAGCTGAAAAGTTCAATCATCTAATGGGACTTGGGGCGAGCTGCATCCTCGCTGTCAGAGTCACTGGGGGCGCAATAATCCCTAAGGGCCTGCACTAACGTTTCCCACTCCAGCGCTGCCTCCTGTGCCTTCTCATTACGCTGCCGCCAAGCTAGCTGGTATCTCAGTGTGCTCTCCCCCGCCGCCCACTTCAAAAGTTCGCTGTGCCACCGGCTTCCCGTCGGACCAGCTTGTGCCTTCCAGTTCCTGGTCACCTCCCGCTTAGCAAGGAGCAGCCCTAAATCGATGAACTTGCTAGATATTTTGTTCTTGGGGGTATGAGGGAACCAATGCAGGAGTCCCACCGCCGCGTCAATCGATAAGGATCTCCCCGTCACCTCCTCCAGGGTCTTCCCCACTTCTACCCAATAGGATGATAATCCCGGGCAGGCCCACAACATATGGAGAAGGTCTGCCTCCTGGGCCGGGCACCTGGGGCAGTCCGCTGAGTTCGTAGCAAAATATCGCCTGATTTTCACCGGGGTCAGATAAGCTCTATGGAGCACGTAGTAGTGGACCAATTGAAAGCGGGCGTGGCGTGTGCCCTTCCAGGCTCGCCGCACCAGCTGGGACCAGGTCGTCTCCGGGATCTCCTTGCCAATGTCCTCCTCCCAACGGGTTCTCAGAGTAGTGAGGGGAGCCAGCCCCTCATTGATCAGTCTGCCATAAAGGCAAGTGACCGCCTTCACCGTGCCCGCAGACATCATCACGTATTGGCACACCGGAGATAAAGGGGGTTCCTCCTGCCCATGTTTCCAGTGCGCCTGAACCGCTCGGATAAGGGCAGAGTGCAGCAGAAAGTCGCCGCGAGGAATCTCGAAGCGATCAATGAGCTCCTGAAAGGGCAAGAGCGCCCCGTCCTCGTATAGGTCACCTATCAGCTGTAAGCCTGCGTCCTCCCAGTTCGCCAACCGTGACCAATCTCCGCCATGGGGCAAAGCTGTCAGCATCCCCAAAGGTATTTCGGGCGCATACGGTATTCTCAGGTGGCCCCGGGCGTGAGCTCGGTTCCAACATAGGCGAACGGTCCGCTCCTCAAGCGACAAGTCCTGTAAGGCCAAACGTTGTCGCAGCGCTATGAAGGAGAGAACATGCCTGGCTATACCCGTATCCCTTCTGTCTTCTGGGCCCCGGAATTCCCGGGCGATCTCCTGGGTGAAGGTCTGGAGCTGCGCCGCCAAGTAATACTTCTCAAAGTCCGGCACTGCAAGCCCACCCTCATCCTTCGGCCTCATCAGGGTCTTGAGGGCCACCCGCCGGCGGCCCGAGCCCCAGAGGAATCCGACTATCATAGATCGTAATAGTCGAAACGTGGCCGGTGGGACCCAGATCGGCAGCGTCCGGAAATAATATAACAACCGGGGAAGCGCCACCATTTTGAGCAAAGCGATCCGCCCTGTCACCGAGAGCGGTAGCGTGGTCCAGAAGTCCATACTGCCTCGAAGTGCTCGAGTGCCGCGGGCAATGTTCCCATCCAGGAGGTCAGATGGTTCATGATAGACGTACACCCCCAGGTACTTAAAACAGTCGGGTTCCCATCTAATCTCCCTACTGAGAGCAGGGCTAGGTGTGCCCCTGCGAACCGGAAAAAGACAGGTCTTAGTCCAGTTCACCCGGAGGCCCGAGACCTCCCCAAACTCCGTGAGCGCCGTCGCAGCTCCATGCAAGGCAGCGAACTGGTCCTCGAGGAAGAGCAGCAGGTCGTCTGCATACAGCGAAATGTAGTGCGGGCCCGAAGGAGTCCACAGGCCCGTATAATGGTCTCCCGACCGGAGGTGCAGTGCGAGTGGCTCCACCGCCAGCGCAAAGAGAAGCGGGGATAACGAACATCCCTGCCTCGTGCCCCTTTCCACCGGATATTGTGAGGAAATTAGCGGTCCCGCCCGAACCCTGGCCGATGCAGAGGCATACAGAACCGTGGTCCATCTGATGAAGCCCTCACCGAGGCCGAACCTCCGTAGCACAGTGCAAAGGTAGTCCCATTCCAGGCTATCAAAAGCCTTCTCTAAGTCCACCGATAAGACAACCGGGCACGGGGCGTCCACAAGCGGTTCTCCCAGCAAGCGGAACAACCTGCGAATGTTCATGGTCGTGTTACGCCTGGGGATGAATCCAGCTTGGTCCTCATGTACCAGGGAGCTCATGTGCCCCAGCAGCCTCGAGGCCAAGATGCTGCTCAGTCTACATCCACTACCGAGTTGAAATCTCCACCGAGCAGGAGGGGCCCGGAGAAGAAGTGGGCCAACGAGCCCGATAACCTGGAAAGGAAGGCAGTCTGGTCTACATTAGGAGCGTACACACAGCAAACGTCTAGGTCTCTCCCTCCCAAAGTGCCCGAAATGGCCACATATCGCCCCTCTGGATCTATCACTGTTTTCGTGACCTGGAAGGGAACCCCAGCTCTAACCCAAATCAGCGCCCCTCTGGCATACGCGGAGTACGAAGTGCAAAAGACCTGCCCCCTCCATCTACGCTGTAGCGCCGCCCCTTCCGCCTTGTTCAGATGAGATTCCTGCAGCAGCGCCATTTGTGCCCCCCTACGCACTAAATAAGCGTGGACTTTGTGCCGCCTAGACATGGTATGAAGCCCCCGCACGTTCCAAGTAACACATTTCAGATTAGCAACATTAGCCATTGTCCCATATCGTTCTCGCAAAGTCTCCCCATCTGGGTCCCAACAAAGAAAGGACATCAATCATCCCAGCACTGATGGCGGCCATTTTCCCCAACCAAAACTTAACAACCCAAATATGAACCAAACCCCCATCCGCCCTCCCCAGAACAGGACCCAAATAGCACCATCTAGTTCCCATCCAAACCATACCCTCCAAAAACCCACTATCCCCTACTAATCCTGCGGTCGCCACCGTAGGAAGGCCTTAAGGGCCAGGTGCGGGCCGGGCGGAGGCAGTGGGCCCTCGACGCTCAGGCCACCAGGACTAAGACAAGCCCAAAACAGTGCCAAACACGCTCGGGGCAAAAACAAGTCACCCCCCCCCCTCCCCCGGGAGTCAGCATCAAGTGTCGGCACCCACCACCCCCGTGCCGGGCCCCCTCCCAAAAGGAAGTAGCTCACCCCGTTACCCCTGTCCATCCAGAAGGTCCTCCACCGATTTCGGTGTGATCACCGGCGTATGGACGCTATCAGTGACCGATTCCTCGGAGTCCGTTGGCACCCCCTCGTCACCAGGGTCCGCTTCCTCCTCAATGGCATCGTCCCGTGAGCCAGACAGCGCAGACAACACCTCTAGCACTCCCTTCCGTTCCGTCGATGTCTCCGCAGATGAGGGTCCGCCTGAGCGGCCACGGCGACTCCGAATTCTTTTGGACCGCCGTCTCTGCTCCGGCTCCGCCGCCTGCTGAGATGAGGGGCCGAAGCCATCTTTCCCCGCTCTGTAGAGTTCGAGCCAGTTGCAGACGTCCTCCGGGGTATCAAAGAATTGAGTCTTGTCATCGACAATTATGCGGAGCCTCGCAGGAAATAGGAGCGAGTACTGGATGCCCTCGCTCCTGAGCTCGCGCTTGACCGCCAGGAAGGAAAACCGTCTGCGTTGAGTTTCATATGTGTAGTCCGGGAAGATGTTCACCTGGCTGTTCGCCACTTTGAATGGACCATTATGTCTGGCGGCATTGAGGATGAGGTCTCTGTCCTGAAAGTGCAACAACCGTGCCACCACCGGTCGCGGGGCCCGACCCTGTTGTGGTAGCCTCGCTGGGACTCTATGGGCGCGCTCCAGGGTGTAGAAGGAGGATAGACCCTCCGGGGCCACCGTGTCTCGGAGCCAGGCTTCCAAGTATGCCACCATGTCGCCATCCTCGATCTTTTCCGGCAGGCCCACCACCCGAATGTTATTCCTCCTGTTACGGCCTTCCGCATCCTCCGCTCTCTGCTCCAGGGCCGTAATCCGGGACAGGGCATCCTTCATAGTCGCAGCCAGGGTTCGCTGCGCCGGCTCCAAGGTTTTCACCGAGCTCTCCACTTCCTTGACCCTGTCCGAGAGTTTGCCGTGATCCGCTCTAAGGAGGCCTAGGCTTCTCGCTACCTGGGCAATGTCCTGCTGGAGGGCCGAGCGCGTGGTCGCAATCGCCTCCAAGACGCGGTCAAATTGCTGCTGCATTGATGCACCACCAGAACTCTCCGGGTCCCCACGTTCCTCTTTGTCCTGGGACTCCGAGTCTGAGGCGGCTGGGGTAACCCCCTTGGCTCCTCTAGGTTTCCCCATGTCGCCGGGAGTACACCGTGCGGGTCCAGGAGCAGGCTTCTCCGAGTGCAGGCGCCGGCTATGACTCTCCCGGTTGCTGGGCCTCAGGTCGAGAGCCGGAAATCCCCGTCTCCAGGGCCTGTTGGACCTCCTCAGCTTTGTCTCGTGCCACCACCACGTCGTCTGAGGGCACCGAGGAGGAGGCGGAGACAATCGTCGCCAGGTCGGGTAGGCCCGTGCGGCCGATAGAGTCCCGGAGTGAGGGTCACCGACTCCACCGGATGATCTGCGGCGCCAAAGGGTTGCGCCTCCCATGGAAGTGGGTCGGCCAGGAAAAAGTAGCCAAATGCGGTGTAGGGAGTGGGGCCACCGTCGGGACCTCCAGGCGCCCGCGTGCGGGATCCACTATTGCGGGGGCATCTGCCCGTCCGAGTGCGATCCTCGTTGAAAGAGTCCGATCTGACCGATGTCCAGTTCCTCACATCTCTGGGAGACGGCAAAGCAGGGGGCACACCGCTGCTAGTGATGTTCCATCAGTCTAATGGATCCTGCCAAGGGGACAATGAAGTCCGGGCGCCATGTTGGGTCGCACTCCGCAGTTCCACAAACTCCGATTTTTCGCCGGGTCACCGCTCGTTCGGACTGCGCTAAGGGCCCCGGCAGGTCTCCGTCGGGCCGGTCAGCAGAATGCGGGGGTCGGGGTGCCCCGCAGCCTCCGATTTACAGGATAATCACGGGCTCAGTCCCGGAGCCGAGCTCTCAGGCGACCATCGCCATCGGCGCCCAAGCCACGCCCCCTCCTGTGCCCAGCCTTTGTCCTCTGTTATATTAAGTTGTTTCGCTGCTTTCCCTCTTGCTGTGCCCCGCCGCGTTTCCCGCCACAATCCCGCTCCCCGCCGCTGCTCCCCTGCGGCCCCACCCCCTTCCCTCTGGGACCCTTCCCATTCGCCGCCCCGCTCCCGCCTCCCAGCTGCTCCTCCCTCGCTCTGCCCCCCCTACTCTCCACATATGGCAGAGTGGCAAACGCGCTGCGTTGACGCGCAGTGGGCGCGCCGATTGTGCACCGAAGGCACGCCAAAGGCAAGCCCGTCTGGCCCGCGCCCAGAGCCCGGACCCCTGGCCCCCGCAGACACCAGCCCACCCGCCGGACCTACGACGCCACCGAACTCAACGCACTCAACACTGGCCGGATCCCCGGATGCTACCGAGCCACCCCGAGACGTACCCACGGACCCTTCAGCTGCCATTCCTGCAACTTCTCCTGCATCCGGACCTGCACTGCACCCGCCAAGCCAACCACCTGAAGTGCATCCTTCTCAACACTCGCTCCATCCACAGACACGCCGTCCAACTCTGGAACCTGATCGACACAACGTTACCAGACGTCGCCTTCCTCACGGAAACCTGGATGAACGCCTCCTCAGCACTCGCCATCGCCATCCCGGACGGATACAAGATCACCCGGAGGGACCGCGGCAATCGGACCGGAGGAGGCATCGCCATCGTCCACAAGAACACCATCCGCATCACGACCAACACCGACGACACCCTCAAAGCTGCCAAACACCTGCACTTCCAGATCCACACCGACCCCAAGACCACCCTCATCTACAGACCCCCGGGACCACGCACACAGTTCAGCGAAGACATCGCCGACTTCATCAGCCCGCACGCCCTCCCCTCCGCTGACTACATCCTCCTCGGGGACCTCAATTTCCACCTGGAGAACAACAACGACCGCAACACCACCACCCTGCTGGACAACCTCGCCAACCTCAGTCTCAAGCAGCTGGTGACCACGCCCCACCCACTACGCCGGACACATGCTCGACCCCATCTTCTCCTCCAGCAAGGACATCGCCTTCAGCCACGCCACCGGTCTCCACTGGACGGTCCCCACAGCTGCATCCACTTCAGCTTCAGAAAGAACACGATCCACCACCACCAGCAACGGGTAGCACGCAGAAGCTGGAACAAGATCACAGCCGACCAGTTCGCCGCATCCCTGAGCCAGGACCCCCCCGCCAGCTCAGCGAACCCTAGCCAGGCCGCCAACAACCTCACGAAGTGGATCGGCAGCTGCGCTGACGACCTCGCCCCTATGAGTACCCCGCCCAGCAGACCCGGCAGTAAGAAAGCACCATGGTTCACCGACGAACTCAAGAGCTCCAAGAAGAACTGCCGAGCCCTCGAGAGAACCTGGCGCAGAGACCCAACACCAGACAACATGACCACCCTCAAGCTCGCCACTTAAACACCACCAACTGATCCACGCCACCAAGAAAACCGCATTCAAGGAACGACTGGACAACAACGCACACAACAGCAAGGAACTCTTCAACATTGTCAAAGAGCTCTCCAACCCCAACGACATCACCCCTTCACAAGACCTCTGCAACTCCCTCGCCGCCTACTTCCACAACAAGATCGCAGACATACACAACAGCTTCAGCACACAGCCAACGCACCCCACAACCGCACCGGCACCCCCCACCACTACCCTCCGCGCCTGGACCCCGATCAACACCGAAGAAACGCAACGCACGATTAACTCCACCCACTCCGGATCTCCAACCGACCCCCTGCACCCACCACGTCTTCAACAAGGCCGACGCGTCATCGCACACCACCTGCGGGACATCATCAACACCTCTTTCGACACCGCTACCTTCCCGGAGAGCTGGAAACACGCCGAACTCAGCGCTCTACTGAAGAAACCATCAGCAGACCCCACCGATTTCCAAAACTACCGCCCCATCTCGCTCCTCCCGTTTCCGGCCAAAGTCATTGAGAAGACAGTCAACGAGCAGCTGGCCGCCTTCCTCGAGACGAACGGATCCTTCGACCCCCTCGCAGTCTGACTTCCGGGCCAACCACAGCACAGAGACCGCCCTCATCGCAGCCACCGATGACATCCGAGCCCTGCTCGACAACGGGGAGACTGCGGCCCTCATCCTCCTAGACCTCTCCGCGGCATTCAACACTGTCTGCCATTGCACCCTAGTACAGCGCCTCAGCAACGTCAGAATCCAAGAGAAGGCGCTAGAATGGATCATCTCCTTCCTCGCCAAAAGGACACAGAGTCCGCCTCCCCCTTTCAGATCAGAAGCCACCGAAGTAATCTGCGGCGTTCCTCAAGGCTCCTCGCTCAGCCCCACCCTCTTCAATGTCTACATGAGCCCCCTCGCGGCCATCGCACGCCAACACAACCTCAACATCATCTCTTACGCTGACGACACCCAGCTGATCCTCTCCCTCACCAACGACCCCGCCACCGCCAGAGCCAACCTACACGAAGGGATGAAAGATGTAGCCGAGTGGATGATGAACAGCCGCCTGAAACTGAACTCGGACAAGACGGAAGTCCTCATCCTGGGATCCTCACCCTCCGCCTTGGACGACTCTTGGTGGCCCCCTGCCCTGGGCAGCGCACCACGCACGCAACCTGGGCTTCATCCTGGACTCCTCCCTCTCCATGACCAGACAAGTCACCGCCGTCTCCTCGTCGTGCTTCAACATGCTGCGCATGCTACTTAAGATCTTCCGGTGGATCCCCACCGAGACCAGGAAGATGGTCACCCATGCCCTCGTCACCATCCGACTGGGCTACGGCAACGCCCTCTACGCCGGAACCACTGCCAAACTCCAGAAGAGACTCCAGCGGATACAGAACGCCTCAGCAAGACACATCCTCGACATCCCCCGACACAGCCACATCTCCGGACACCTGAGAGACCTGCACTGGCTCCCGGTCAACAAGAGAATCACGTTCCGACTCCTCACCCACGCACACAAAGCCCTACACAACCAAGGCCCGAGCTACCTCAACAGCCGCCTCAACTTCTACACCCCCACACGCCAGCTCTGATCGACCAACCACGCCCTCGCAGCCGTCCCCCGCATCCGAAGAGCCACCACAGGAGGAAGGTCCTTCTCCTACCTGGCCGCCAAGACGTGGAACTCCCTCCCGACCCACCTCCGCCTGACCCAGGACCACCTCGCCTTCAGGAAGCAGCTCAAGACCTTGCTGTTCGAGCAGTAGCGGACCCCCCCCCCCAAGCGCCTTGAGACCCTCCGGGTGAGTAGCGCGCTGTATAAATGCTTTGATTGGTTTTAACCCGTAGGTATCAGTACCTTTCTTTTTGACAGTTTGTATATAGACTGTGAAATTATCAGCCTTATAGTTTTGAACATTTTGTATTGTTTTTCACTTTGTGACATCGAGATAGAAACAGGGTTCTTATGAGTCCAAGGCGGGAAGGAGTAATTATCTCGGGTCCGCTTTAACCAGTGTAAATTAATCAGAATTTCTCGAGGGTGCAGTGGCGGCAGACGAGTAGTGTCTTTGTCCGCTTGTACCTTGGGAGCCGAATATTATCGGAAGCGCCGAGTCGCGCTGGGGTCCTGAAACCAGGGGGCCGGATCAGTCGGCAGGCATTGAGCTCCTGGTTACTGATTTACTGGTACAAGTGGACACTAGGAATTAATCCTTTCCCGCCCCCTTACCTCCAGAACTATATTTGGAATTCCGAAAAAACACGGAATAGATTATTTTACTGTTCCTGTTTCTATCTTCTACCTGCTCGCTCTTATTTGAGTTTACTAACTGCCTCCCTGGCTAAAGAGGCTAATAACTAAAAAGGCAACCATTTCCTTGTCCTGATGATGGACCCCAGTATTTAACAAGGGGGTCCGAAACGTCGTCGACCCAATGTGTACCATATACCTGTGAAAATGTACAAAATGTAACATTGTAATGGTACCTATAAGTAATCTCTCTGTCCAAAAAACTGGAACCCTATAGAGATTGTTGATTTTGCCTTGTAAAAGCCCTTTTGTGTATGTCTCTGTCTGTGCACGGTCGTGGTTGGGTACAGGCTTGTGCCCCACGCACGTGAACTGTTGAAGGTGTTATTCTGTTTTGTATGTCCTCATTTAAAATATAAAACTTGGAAGACCACTGCCCGGCTGGGCATGTCTTCATCAATATAGAACTGACTGAGTCTATATTCATTTTTCAATCATTCATTTCCCTGCCAGGGACCATTGTTGTTTCTACATGATTAACTTCCCCGAGGTCCCTCGCTGATACCAATTGGGGTCCCCTTGTTGTTTAAATGGATAGCAGACTAATGTACAGCTTAAAGACAAAGCCAATAGCTCTGGCTAAACACTTCTGAGGTCCCAAAGGCCAGACCTATTGGCTATGCCAATGCTTGTTCTTGATCCCTTGTGAGCGCCCTTTTAAATACTTGAGTTCAGGATGTGTGCTGCATAAGCACCTCTTATGTTTGTTTTAATATCACCCCATTTATCATGAGACTCTAGGATGCTTTGAGGGTTACATGACTGCTGAACCGCGCTTTATTTACTAACCGCATTGTCGTTGCCGGGCGAGCCATGAATGTTTCTAGAAACTATCACTTTTAATAAATGTCTGTCTATACAGTGATATAATCTGATGTACTATGGCGAAACGCTTCCACGTTAAAGAAATACCCTTTATTCAGCTTTGAAGAAATTGTGTCATATTTTTGTATATTTGTCGCACGATGTACATGCTGAAAGTTTTCATGGCGCGGGTTGTGTACGGACTCGGAGCGAAGCCAGACCCATGGCTAGTGCTGTACCGATTAGATGGCTTCTTGTTGCAGAGACGAAGACGAGCGCGGGAAGTGAAAATGCATTGAACACAAGTGGTCTCTGGGCGGCTTGCAGCTGTTGTGTTGTATTTGACTGTAGTCCTGAGATCCGAGGGAAAGGTTCTTGGTAGGACGGTGGAGTGTTTGGGGTGTGACACCCCTTAAGAGCTTTCTTTGCTTTGTACTAGGGTTTGGGGGCCTGAGTCAGGCAGGAGTGTAGATTCAGCAGGGTGTTTGGGGGTGTCACCCCTATAAATGCTTTCTTGGTTTGGTAGGTGGTCTAGGGCTCCAGGTTTTAAGTTCATTTTGTGGCTCAGAATGTTGAATATGGTGACTGGTTTAGTGAAACTGTAGTGACTCTGCACCCTCAGACCTACTCTTTGAATGGGTGCAAATGTACTACTTTTTGTTGTTCACAAACCTTGGCCAGGTTGGACAGTCAAACGCCCAGAAGGTGATGAGTGAGTTCTTGCACATTGTCTAATGAGTGGCAATCACTCCGTTAGTATTCCAACCCCTCCTTCTATCCCCCAATGGCTGTCGCTCCTGGACCCGGGTCAACACCGACCCTGTCGCTCCTGGACCCGGGTCAGCGCCGACCCTGTCGCTCCTGGACCCGGGTCAGCGCCGACCCTGTCGCTCCTGGACCCGGGTCAGCGCCGACCCTGTCGCTCCTGGACCCGGGTCAGCGCCGACCCTGTCGCTCCTGGACCCGGGTCAGCGCCGACCCTGTCACTCCTGGACCCTGGTCGGCGCTCCTGGACCCGGGTCGGCGCCGACCCTGTCGCTCCTGGACCCGGGTCAGCGCCGACCCTGTCGCTCCTGGACCTGGGTCAGCGCCGACCCTGTCGCTCCTGGACCCTGGTCGGCGCTCCTGGACCCGGGTCGGCGCCGACCCTGTCGCTCTTGGACCCGGGTCGGCGCCGACCCTGTCGCTCTTGGACCCGGGTCGGCGCCGACCCTGTCGCTCTTGGACCCGGGTCGGCGCCGACCCTGTCGCTTCTGGGCACAGTCCATCCTGAGCCTTGTTCATCTCACCCCCTCCCCCGTGTCCCAGACACAATGCACCCCAGTCCCAATTAGAGAAACAAGGAGATAAAGAAAACACCCATGCGAGCAATGCACATATACACACAAGTGCATACATATGGAGTGGAGTGGTGTGGCTCACTTGTTAGAGGCGGCAGACCCAGAAGCAGAGGATGGCCCGGGATCAGGGTTCAATCCCCAACGCGGCAGGGTCGTGAACCAGGGTCAGCGGACTCGATAATTCTCGCCTCGGTGCCTACTCTAACCAAGGATCGCACTGGGCAACTCTGGGCATTAGCTTGCCTCATCTCCACAACGGCCCCCCACATACGCCGGGGATGCCTGGTTTCACCTTAGAGATACCCAGGAGGGAACATCTCACAGGGAAAGCCAGGACGGGTTCCCCAGCGGTCTATAGCACCAGGACGCCTCCGGGTAGCAGTGCGCTTTACAAGACACACACATTCACACACATTTATTTACATTCACATATAAAAGGAAACCCAGGGAGAGAAATGTAGATGTGACATAGGCGGGTGATGGTGCAAAACACCCTCTGGAAAGGGATCAAAAATAAATACATGTGACAAATCTGGAGCACAGAGGAGAGGCAGGCCATGCACAACCAATTCAACACAAGGAATAGACTCCGATACTGAAGACGACACAAAATGCACACCACACACGAGGTGAGACAGAGTTCACTTCCGTGCAAAGATGGCGAGGCATACGTCCGAGTAAAAATACCCACCATCGGTGCACCCAAAGGAGACCTTGCACCTGCTGTGCGAGACATACAGCGTACACCTCTCTGCAGGGAGTTAAACAGACCCCCCAGGATATAGCGGCATGGATTGGCAAATTTAGCGGCACAAAAATGGAAATTTAGCGGCACAAAAATGGAATTTTAGCGGCAATTTTGCTGCATTTTATTTGGCCATTTTTCCTACAACAAACACAGATATCTTAGTTTTTTTTAGTTATTTAACAACATGAAGCTATGTATATTTGCTTTATTCACAATGTAGACACTCTGTTTCCCTCAAAAAGCAAAAGACTGCCCATCAGCAGCCCAGGGCAGCAAAACATTCTCTCAAATGTTACTCTTCTGGGCCTTTTAAACATGAGATAGCTGTAAAGTAAAAGGTCATACTTGTGTTTCTGAAAAAAGGAAAATCCCACTTGTCTAGGGGCCCCAACAAGGTGAATATCATGGTAAATACTAATATGTCTATTCATTTTATAGGCTTGAGCGAGATCTGTATGGCAAGAGAGATAAGAGCAGAACCAAGAGGTCACTGCCAGAGGTCCTAAGTGAAGTGTCAGAGCAGATATAGGCTAAGACAGAATGGTCACGTGTGTTTAGCCTCTTGAATGCAGTGGATGACCTGTTGACAGCCACTACTATCGTCACTACTTTTAATGTGACTTCAAAGAAACTCGTTTTTCAGTTTTATACAGTTCATGCTTGGAGCGCTGTACATGAGCACCAGTTACATAACACAAGCAGTGCTTGAAATAGAAAAATAAAAGTGCAGGTACCCTGTACCATAGTACCTGCTTGTTTCTGAGAAGTGCCAGTACTCTCCAGGGCTCGCGTTGGGGGTACGCGCAGGAACACGGCATCCCACCCACTTTTTTCACAGGGTGGACGCCATCCCCCCTGCCTAGAAGCTGGGCCCCACAGAAATATGCTGAACATGTCCTGGTGTGATTTTCAGACACCGGGGCACATTCAGCATGTAACGGCTCCCTCTCAAAATAAAACCATACTGGACAGTACAGGCCCATTTAAAGCACTGAACACAAGGACATATTAATTTGTTGAATCACATGATGAGCCGACGTGAGGCTAAAGCCTGCTTTCTGAGCTCGAAAGTCGGTAGCTCTAGACTTGGCACAACCTCACCCACAAGAATAGACACATGTTCAGTATTATATACACAACGGAGCCGTAATTACATCGGCCACACTCCTAATGAGAGACAGCCCCCCCCCCCCCCCCCATTTTATCATCTATTTAAAGCCCTAGGCATTCCTTATTGGAGTTATTGCTCATTTTTGGTCCCAACCTTGTTTAATTTATACACCGCCTCTTTGACTTCCAGAGTACGATTTTTCAGATTCTCCTGGCGTAGGGAGATGACCTCACATAATTCTAAAACTGGATAGTAAACTTCAACCTATACAGATTAGCATGCCACATCAAATATCTGCAGCGAACGTCAGGGTGAGTAAACACCGGTCAAACCAATGTAGCTAAGTTTAGATTTTATTTTTAGCGTGCGGTACCTCCTACTGCTTAATCAAATGACCGTGGGGTCTAGGTACCTCTCCAATCCCTGTAACCGCTGCTAGCACTTTACGATATTAATCCTAAGCAGTCTTTGACACACTCGCATAAGCTTAATAAGACCTCTGCCATATGTTTTTCTTTCTTCGTATTCTTCGGGAAATACTCCATTTACGGACTTGTTTACCTAGTTCACAGTGGACCACGCAACAATAGCTTCCTGTCTAGATGATTGATGCATCTGGTTGAGAAATCTGCCAACATGTCAACCACCGCATATTTTAGCACCAAGGGGCCGAAGCTTTACATAACACAGGCTTCTAACCTATTTAACTTTTCGGTTGCAACTAATGCAAAATACTGCGGAACAGGTCATATAAGTCCTGTTACCTGGCTTTGCGGACCTTAGTAGATGCTCTTTTACTTGACTCTAGTCGCTGTAGCACGTGGAGTTCTGTGCCCCCCCCACCCCCCCCCCCTTCTGACTACAACTTCAACACAAACGACGAGACCTGTTTCTTCCTGAAAACTGAAGCTGCAAAATTCAGCCACTGCAGCAACTTTGAAAATGACAGCCCACGGCAACCTGGAAGCGATGGACCTTCCAGGCGCAAAATCGACTCAGTGTTGCTTTCTCAGACTGTGCGTGAAAATTAGCACAGGGAAGAATTGCCAGCTGCCGGTGAACTAAGGGTAATTACTAGGCGACTGTGTCGCACTTCCTGGACACAGCTTTCTCTTTCCAACCAATTGCAGCTTTCGCCGAGGCTGCCAAGCCTATAGATTGGTCATTTTCGTTGTCAGTAAACGAAAACTAGCTTTCCGATTGGCTGTCCCATTTTACCTGTTGACAACCACTGCGCCACTGCTCAGACGGGACCCCCAGGATATAGCGGCATGCAGTAGCTTCTGTAAAATTGCCGCGATTTCTAAAAAAGTGCCGATTACGCGGGCACTTTAGTAAAAATCGCGGCATTTTTACAAAAGTGCTGATTTCGCGATTTTTTTGCAAATCGCGAAATCGCGATATCCTGGAGGGTCTGGTTAAACAACCTATGCACCTGCTGAGCAACACGTGCAGCGTGCACCTCTGTAGTGTGCCACAAAATACACCTGAGCGAAACGTGCAGTGTGCGCCTCTCTGCAGAGTCACACACCCTATGCACCTGCTGAGCGAGACGTGCAGCGTGCGCCTCTCTGCAGAGTCGCACACCCTATGCACCTGCTGAGCGAGACGTGCAGCGTGCGCCTCTCTGCAGAGTCGCACACCCTATGCACCTGCTGAGCGAGACTTGCAGCGTGCACCTCTGCAGAGTGACACAAAATACACCTGAGTGTGAGGAAAAATGCACACTGCGTGAGAAACAACCGCACGATCCTGAGGGGGGGGGGGGGGGAGGCGTGCTTCATGCTCCCCATTATACCCACTAAGCAGAAGAACCCACACTTCTGTGTTAGTGTTATATTCCATATAGGTGCCCTATATAGGCTCAAGTAACATTGCAACATTTCACCTATATCCTTCCCTACATTATACACCTAATGGTTCTTAGGGACTGACATTTTACCTAGGTACGACACTGCATTCAGAACGCAGTTTTTTCCCTAGTTCGAATGTCATACATTATACATGAGGTTTCTTGGAAGCACAGCAGGACTGACAGCAGGGCGAACATCTCCTGAAAAGAGACGCTGAGGTTCCTGCATGCAGATACTCCAGCTCACAGTGGTCTGACATCCCTCACGGGGTGTCCAACTCGAGACCAGGACGGGGTCCCAAGTTCCAGGAAATGGGGTTGACTTTATCCTAAGGGATTCTTAGCTTAACACCTACACCCATGCTAGGTATATTTAGGTACATCTAGTTAGGGAGTCATTGTAGCAGTATGCACTTTTTATCATGTGTTTTATATACTCGTATGTATTCATGAATATTGCAAAATGGTAGAACTGCACCATCCCTTTACTCTCTTAGTGCTTCTAATCCTATATCTCTGCTACTGTCTAATGGTTGTTGCAGCTCATCTATTCTACAATAACAACTGTTCAATAAATCTTTATTAAAACACCCAGTATGTTTAATTTGTGTATCTCGGTGACAAACTAAGTGAGCACGAATGACTGAACGAAAGTTAGTATATTGTTTCCGCGATCCTGAGGGATCAGGGTTGTCATGTTCTGAGGTTGCCAGAAACTATTTTCTCCCTGATAAGAGGAGATTCTAGTGGCACTGTGAGCGAGCTGATGCAAGCAGGCTAACCACACTTCTACCACTCTCCTACTGCACTCCTATCCCCACCTACCACACTCCTACCACTCCTGCCACAATCCTTTCCCCACCCACACCCACCTACCACACTTCTACCCCCACCCACCACACTCCTACCACTCTCCTACACCCACATACCACTCTCCTACCACACTTCTACTGCACTCCTTCCCCCCCACCTACCACACTTTTACCCCCACCTACCACACTCCTACCACTCTCCCACCAACCACTCTCCCACCTACCACTCTCCTACCACTACCTACCACTCTCCTACTGGACTCGTACCCCCACCTACCACACTCCTACCACTCTCCCACCAACCACTCTCCCACCTACCACTCTCCTACCACTACCTACCACTCTCCTACTGGACTCGTACCCCCACCTACCACTCTCCCACCCCACCTACCACTCTCCTACTGCACTCCCATCCCCATCTACAACTCTCATACCACTCTCCAACTACCACACTCATACCCCCACCTACCACTCTCCTACCGCTCTCCCACCAACCACTCTCCCACCTAGCCCTCTCCTACCACTCTCCCACCTCACTCCTACCGCTCTCCTACCGCTCTCCTACCACACTCTTACTGGGGGTGGGGGGGGGGGGTGAGAGGAAAAACTCAGTCACATCTCATCTCCCCCCCCCCCTCCCCCCCCACACCCTCCGTCTTGTGCTGGAGCTTCTCAAAGCACCCCGCCCCCCCCCACCCCCCTCCTTCCATTCGCACAAGGGTATTTTATTGTATTTTATGCGTTTTTCTCTCGCGCGGGCTTTCCCCGAAGGCGTCAGAGGCTTCACAATAGGAACAAAACTGATACAAGTGAACATTACAAGTGAGCAAAATACAAAAGCAAACGTTACAATAAATGAGGCAAAGTGACAATTCTGAGCGAACAAAATACAAGAGGAGCAAAGGGTGCAAAACAGGAGGAAAGAGTGACGTGTGCAGGTTACAAAGGTGTAAAAAGTACCAGTAGAGGTAAAATACTGCAATAAATGGAGGACACTCAGGCACAAGAGCAAACGTTACGGAGGCAATGGTGGCCCTTGCGTAAGTATCAAAAGCAAACATAATGTAAGAGGAGCCAACGATACATTACACGATACACAGCAGCCCCCCGCCCCCCCCCCCCCACCCCACCCCACCCCCACTTGCATGAGAGGCCTCTCCACCTTGTGACGCGTCATTAAAGGGATCCTCCATCTGCTCCAGCTCTTCCTGGCGACCCCTGAACTCTCTCTACCTGCAGGAATGCTGCATGTGAGGGTGAGTCATGGAGGGGTGGGCTAGAGCTCTGGAGGGGCTCGTGGGCTGAGCCACGCCCAGGAGGCTGAGCTGAGCTGTGTTGTGTGCTAGTCTCAGTTGTGCTGTGCTTTGCTGTGTGCTGCTCTCAGTTGTGGAAAGCTGTGTTGTGTTGTGTTGTGTTGAGCTGTGTTGTGTTGTGTTGTGTTGAGCTGTGTTGTGTTGCGCTGAGCTGTGTTGCGCTGAGCTGTGTTGTGTTGAGCTGTGTTGTGTTGTATTGCGCTGAGCTGTGTTGCGCTGAGATGTGTTGCGCTGTGTTGTGCTGGTCTCAGTTGTGCTGTGCTCTTTCAGTCCGAGCCCCCCCCCCCCCCCCCCCCCCCCCGGGCTCTGAGCCTCAGCGGCGCCAGGCACAGGGCACAAAACAATGGAGTGGAATGTGACCGAGAAGTCTCCAGAGCCTGAGATTCCTTCACCCAGGGGAGCCGTCTACCCCTCCCCTCCCCCCTCCAGCGGTGGGTTCTTGAAGCCCCCCTTCTGTCTGCAACTGAGCAGAGAAAGGCTCAGAAGTAATGTGGGAGTGAAATTGTGGATGGATAGATGCATGCATGGATGGATGAGTGAAAGGATGGATAGATAGCTTTACAGATGGATGGATGGATGGATGGACGGACAGATGGAGGGACGGATGGATGGATGGATAGATAGATGGAGGGACGGAATGGTGAGACTAAATTTTGGATTAAGAAAAAACGGACTGGATGTCAACCGAAGGTTGAAATGGTGGATATCAGCAGGTGGACAAAAGGATGAATGGGTAGATGCTTGGATGGAAGAGACAAGCAAGCTCTTCTGGGAAGGGCGGCGATGACTGACTTCACTTGCTTGGTGCTCCAAGAGCTTTGGTTCAAAGTGGGGGAGGTTTAATTTCCTGGCTACTCCCTTGTGTCAACTATTCATCCATCCACCCTGTTCTTTCTCGCTTCAGGCGCGTTGCGGCACAGTAACCAATGCCTGCTGTCCTGGGCGTGGTAACGTATGGACAAGTATTTTTTGTGGCACAGTTACTGATGAGCCGGTTCTCTGAGGACAGTAACTGAGGAGTGTGTGTGGTACAATTACTGGTGAGCAGGTACTCCTTCTCAGATGAACCAGTGTGGCACACATACGGTGGTGCAGTTACTGATGGGCAGGAAGTCTGTGAAGCAGCTGTTCATGGGATGCTCTCTAGTGTGCATCCATCTTGAGACTGTCGGCATCGTGCACTGCGGAAGCGGTGCTCATTCATTCATGCTGATGGAGGCACGTTAGATGAACAAGAACACCCTCTATCATACAATACATGATCAATCTGAACAAGATAGGCCACCAAACCTCCCACTTACACAAACTTCGTGTAAATGTTTTAAACAGAGAGAGGCCCCAGCACATTGTTTGGCCCCCAGAAAAGGTTTACTTGATCCAAATAAACTATTGATAGTTTGATTAGATTCCCATCAATGCCAAGGGTTTTGTTATTCTTCATCCCCTGTGACAAACCTTTAGAGCATTTTCATTGTGGTGATCCTTGTTTGGCCCTTTCACAGGGGTTGTATATTTTGCCAAATTTAATTTTGTACAAATTTGTAATTTCATAACTGTATGTATGATGGTTCCTAGTAAATGCACCCTTCAGTGGGCCGGCGTTGGCTTGGTTAGGGGTGGGCGGAACTCTCGGAATCTGAACTGCAGCATTCTGGGATTTACACAAAAACTTTGAGTTCCACCAATGGGTGGGAATTGGCACGTGCGCTGCTCGCGCTGTGATTTTAGCATCAGGAGCGCGTTCTGCGCTGAGAAATCAGCGCGAACGGCACCAGTCGGCGTGCCAGAGGGCGCAGCTACTCGGTGATTTTGCTTCCGCTTGAGTATATTTTCTACTTGATCGGCAGCCTTCTGACCACAAATGGACGCGACCGAAGAATCTCACTGGATGTCGTTCTAAGAACCAGAAATTGCGCTAGAAGTCGCCAGATCTCGCGGTCACATTTACCGTTCTGGAGCAGCGCACACGAAACAATTCTGCCACACAGCGACTGACCGGATTTGTCCAGAACAAGAGTAACTTGGAGTTGGCAAAATGTCGCCAGTTCCGACGACGGAACAGAATATTTCACCCGCCCCTAGTTTGGTGTCGGCCAATGGTAACGGTGACAAACCATAGTGGTTCATTGGGGAAAGTTATGTCAGATTTCATAGGTTTGATCTGTTTAGTCTGGAAAGCTGTAAGAAACCATTAACCAGTCTTACTGTGTATGCTAGAGACAATGGACGTTTAACATGTATTACTCTGCGGCCAAAGCCTGTAGGCAGGTGTTTTGTTAAATGCGGTCTCACAGATGACCATGGTAGGTATGGGGTTTGGTGTTCGTGACGTCCTCAAACAAACCGCGGGAATGGTAGATATAGTATGTGGTTACCTTTACTAGGCCCTCGCAGGAGGTATGTTCTATGGTATTGAGCACTGTGATGCAGTACACCTTTGTAATTTTATTGCAGTCCACCTGATGTTGCCTCATGGGAAAGCTTGCACAAAACCTGCTGCTCTAAGTTGGTTATGATGATACGTCCGTGATAAAGGCTGCAGGCGTGAATGGTTCATTGGGAAAAGCAATGCCAGTTGCCATAGTTCTGACCCATTTTTATAAAGATTACAACAAAGGCAATCTGCTTCGTTTATTGATTGCGCCACAAGTATGTTAAAGCTGATAAGCCTTTAAGCAAAAGAAACAATTGATGGACGGAATGCTGGACAATGCAAACATTCACCCCCAGTAACCAGGATCTGTGTTTATTCCATCATTCTTTTGCTCACCAAGCCACCCCAGTTTGGACCTGGCCATATGCAAATCAGTCTTGACCCTGTTCCTTGTGGGAACAGTCCAGACTGATCTGCCAGATATTTTGACTAGGGGTGAATGTTTTGATTTGTTCTGCATTCTGTCCATCAATTGTGTCTTGCTGTTTCGCCCTCAGTGCGCCTGGTATGCCCAGACATGGGTCCCGTGCTCACTACGCCACTGGAATCACACTATCCTGGCTGAAGACGGCTGATAGCCAGAAACCAGTCCTCGGAAGCTTGTTTCCGGTCCAGGGAAGGCATGGCTTGGCAGTTCGGTCTGGACTGTTCCCATGAGGCACAGGGTCAAGACTGATTTGCATATGGCCATGTCTGAACTGGGGTGGCGTGGTGAGCAAAAGAATGATGGGTTTAACCCAGGTCTATTGAGTCGGGGTGAATGTTTAGATTTGTTCTGCATTCCGTCCATCCATTGTGTGTCTTTTGAGAAGTCTTTCAGGGCGGATCAATGTTTTTCCGTGTTAAACCTGCAGGCGTGTATTTTGGTCCATGAAATCTCACCGGATCTCCGGATGTTGGTGTTTGTTACCGCAGGGGTAGAAGATTTGCACTGTGATGACTCTTCCTCGGATCTCTTCGGTCTGACAGGCTTCCTTGTCTGCCAGGATCTTGTGAAGTGAATATATATGGAGGAAGAGATGGAGCACAATCTGATTAGAGCTATGCGGTCACATAAGGGCAGTATGGAGACCATACAACCGGGCCACTGCGCTTGCAAACACAATACCATTCAGCGGGGGCAACGGGTCGGACATTGGCTGTATTGCCCTTTTCTGATCACCTGCGAATGAGTGTTCGTCAGCATCAGGACAGGTGGGCCGGTCCATCAGTTTTCCATTTTTCGTTCATTTCTTTCCTTGTCTTAGTATTTTCATTATTTTAGTTCCAGGGCTCCCGTCTCTGCTGGAATGATCTGAAATGCTTGGGACGGTATTGACTGTTATATCACTGTTTTACCATTCCAAGATGGCCACCGCATTGAAAACAACAAAACACTATGTGCAATACCATTCCAAGATGGCCACCGCATTGAAAACAATGGACTCTCTGCCAAAGCGCCGGGACACCCGATCTGGGTAGCCGTGCGCTCAAGAAATACAGTTCTACAACAACAACAAAACACTATATGCAATACCATTCCAAGATGGCCACCGGGGGCTGTTTCATTTTAGATTTTATTACAAATATATACTTTACATGTCAAGTCACAGCATATTTCCTTTTCTGCTCTAATTTTATTCTCAATTTTTTACATTATCTTACATATGTTATGAGTTTTTTTGTGGTTGTGTAAGTGCATTAATGTAATAAGTCAGTGGGTGGATGAAGGGACTCCTGAGTGCTAACATAAGTAGCAGCGCACATATTCTTTAAAAGCTAAACCTATTGGCACTGCCAATGTTTCTTAGGTCTGTATTGACAGTACAACTGTTGCAAGTCATGGTGGGATCAGAAACCTTTAGCGGTACTACAGAGAGGGGCTGTGACTCCGCCCTGATGTTGGTTCAGCGGAGCACAGAATCTGATCTGGCCAAAGCTCTGTGCTTCCCCAGAAAGAGTGCATTCGCTCCAAGACAGCTTGGAGGATTTGTCCCTCACCCTGCCGGAGCCGGGGCCCTTCGCTGCCGGAGCCGGGGCCCTTCGCTGCCGGGGCCCTTCGCTGCCGGAGCCGGGGCCCTTCGCTGCCGGAGCCGGGGCCCTTCGCTGCCGGGGCCCTTCGCTGCTGGAGCGGGGGCCTTTCGCTGCCGGGGCCCTTCGCTGCCGGAGCCGGGGCCCTTCGCTGCCGGAGCCGGGGCCCTTCGCTGCCGGGGCCCTTCGCTGCCGGGGCCCTTCGCTGCCGGGGCCCTTCGCTGCCGGAGCCGGGGCCCTTCGCTGCCAGAGCCGGGGCCCTTCGCTGCCGGAGCCGGGGCCCTTCGCTGCCGGAGCCGGGGCCCTTCGCTGCCGGAGCCGGGGCCCTTCGCTGCCGGAGCCGGGGCCCTTCGCTGCCGGAGCCGGGGCCCTTCGCTGCCGGGGCCCTTCGCTGCTGGAGCGGGGGCCTTTCGCTGCCGGAGCCGGGGCCCTTCGGAGCCGGGGCCCTTCGCTGCCGGAGCCGGGGCCCTTCGCTGCCGGAGCCGGGGCCCTTCGCTGCCGGGGCCCTTCGCTGCCGGAGCCGGGCCCTTCGCTGCCGGGGCCCTTCGCTGCCGGAGCCGGGGCCCTTCGCTGCCGGGGCCCTTCGCTGCCGGAGCCGGGGCCCTTCGCTGCCGGGGCCCTTCGCTGCCGGGGCCCTTCGCTGCCGGGGCCCTTTGCTGCCGTGGCCGGGGCCCTTTGCTTCCGGGCTCTTCTGGCAGGAGCTTGACTTGAAGTACTGTAGGTCAGACACATTCCCCTGTTTCTTCCCAAGGGGGGGGGGGGGGGGGGGGGGGGGGGGGGGGCAGTCAGGAGGAATGTGTTGCTACGTTGCAGTCCCAGCCCCCTCCCCCCTCCATGTCCATCAACTTAAGAGATCTTCCCATGGCCTCCTTGAGTGAAAGGTCATCTTTCATTCTGATTCCTGGTGTAAAGGTCAGTGGGCTCGAGACATGGAGTCTGTTTGCTTCCACCTCTCTACTTTGTCTTCACGTGATCGATTATTACATCAAGAGCTACATCAAGAGGACATTGTGGGCCCCCTCTCCACCCCCCCCCCCTTTTTTTTAACCTTCAAGGAACCTTTACTTTACAGGTACGACTAGCTTCATATTTTTCAATTCAACAAAGTTAATTATTTATTGTAATTATTTTTTTAAATCATAATAGCAACATATGTCATGTACTTCAAATATAATATTTGTATTTGTTAAATTACATTTATTTACTATACTGTCATTGTAAATTACTTTTGCCTAAAAAACCTCTTACTATTCCTCAGTTACCTTTTCCTGAACCCTAAAAACACCATCTAGTCCTTAACATCACCCCTATGAGGCTACAAATGTCTTACTACCCCTTAACACAACCCTTCCATGCGTCCTAAAATCACTTAATTACCGCTTAATAACAGCCTTCTGTCCCCTAAAAACCCCTCCCTACTCTATAACCCTACCCATCCCGGAACCATAAAAAAGCCCTCCCTACTGCTTAAAACTACTCACCCTGGAACCCTAAAAACCCCTTCCTACTCCTTTACACTACCCTTCCCT
This sequence comes from Lissotriton vulgaris, assembly GCF_964263255.1. Classification (NCBI taxonomy): domain Eukaryota; kingdom Metazoa; phylum Chordata; class Amphibia; order Caudata; family Salamandridae; genus Lissotriton; species Lissotriton vulgaris. Next base: position 749,658 of record NW_028241094.1, on the reverse strand, counting down.
GTATTCCAAAGACCATTAACCGCTTTGCTGCTCATGACGAGCTCAGCTCGTCATGAACCATGGAAATCTGAAAAGTTCAGCACCGAGCGGGAATTGCTGTAGCAGTCAAGGTGTTAATACCCCTTAACACTACCCATTGCTGAATATATATATATATATAGTGTATATATGAGAAAACAATCCTGCTTCAATGAAGAAGAGGCACGTGCACGAGGCATGCATGGACCAGGCTTCTTTAGTGATGTTTGGGTCTCCCACGACCCTGCAGCAAAAGAGAGACGCGTTTCGCCTGCGCAGCAGGCTTTGTCAATCTAATTGGCGCCATAACATTATAGGTAGATATAGAGAGAGAGCCCTCCTCCCTCCTTCAGGCATACATAGACATAAAGGATAGACTGCATGGCTGCCATTATAAACAGAAGACATACTGGCCTTCAACATATGCATACCTTGCAAAGTGCACGACATTCAAAATAACTGCATATTGCACTACAGGCAATACTGCCCACAATAAAACATGAACGAATTCATAACATATGAGCCAAAAAACAATTCTATACAAGAGTCTGTTTAGCCTGAAAGTCATGAGGGCATGCCGAGGAGTTGTCAAAGTGAAACACCACACTGGCGCCAAATGCTCTCAACAGGCGTTGCCTTCCTGATAAAAAATCTACTGTGTACAGAAAGATTTAGAAACTGCGTGAATGCAGGTTGTGCTGCCTGTATTAAAAAAGTTTTACTCGCTCCCACTTCATTATCAGTCTAGTACACAAGATGAAGACATGTTGAATGACTGTTTCTGCAAAGCAATGTTTTACAAATGTGCGCGAAAATATGCACTCTTGATGAAGGCACAAAGAACTTATAGCGCTGCCACAGGGCTCAGAGTTGCACATGTTGTGCATATTTCCAACGGCGGTTTTAGCCTATGGGTGCTGGCTGCTACTCCAAGTGGGACTACATCTCCCATAATCCCCTCAGGTGGCTATACAAGTCAGAGTTCCATCAGAAACCTTTGCGAAGATAAAAAATGCCACAGCTTCATAAACCGATGCAGTCAATACCGGAACATTGTCCCCCAGAGGGCTTAAGATCATATATGTATATGTGTGAAACTCAGGAGGACGGCTTCTAAGAAGCGCTGTGGCGCCGTTTTACTGGTCGCGAAAGACGACTCTGTTGCATGTATATCGGAACAAAACAAAGGTTACAGGGTTCTTCTTGTTAGGTTCAGATTTTACGCGCACAAAACCACAAATTGAACAGTTACATTAATTTCAAGAGACTACAACTCCTGCCCCCCCGCCATGCACAGTTTGAAGATCGATCATTTTCTTGCAACTGTTGCAGTGATATTAGGAGGGGGCACGAAAAGCCCACCTCCCAGGGCCAATTACAGCCCCAGGGACCCCATTCCCGGGGCCATCCATTACTAAAAGATGAGGGGGGCTGCATAGCCCCACTCCCTGGGCCAGTGCAGACCCCGGGGACCCCATCCTGTTGTTGCTCCTGACCAGCAACAACAAACAACTTTGTCCCGAGGGTGGGCACCTCGGGCATAGGAAGCTGGGGCTGGTGTCCCCAGGGCCATTAATGGCTCCACGAGGGGGGCTGTTAAGCCCCCTGGTTTGGTTTTGCAGGGTCTGCCCTAGGAAGGTGGTGGTCACCGGGCCGTAAACAACCCAGGATGGGGCCGCGCTGCCCCCTCCCCATTGACAATGTGGACATGGCCCCCCTTATTTCTAGCCCCCTCCCCATTGACAATGTGGACATGCCCCCCCTTATTTCTAATCCGGGCCGGCCACGGGGAAGTGGTGGTCACTGTGGCTCTAATAGGCCCAGGCAGGTAGTCGTTGCGGCCTCCCTCCCCAGTATTACTTTGTTAGTCAAGACCTTTTGATTTTACTAAAACGATTTATATATTACCCAGTGGTGGTCGCCATCTGTAGTTATAGTTAGGTTTGCGTTTCCATAGTCTGTGCCTTTTTAGGTCTCACCTGGCGCTAGCAGCGCGCATGCGCTGCTCTCGCCATGCGAGGACCGTTTGGAGTCGATACAGATGCCGAAGTGACTTAAAGCCACACCCTTGTTTTCAATTGGCGTGCGTCATCATTTATTAAACTCTGGCGCGTGATTGAAAAACGGGCTTTGGTGTTACCGCCTTGTCCACTTTTAGGACGGCCCATGTGGCCAGGCCCCTGCCATCTTTGTGTAGAGTATAGAAGCAAATGTGGACATACGGAATCCGGGTGCTAAACTCATCAACAAACAACGCCATGTGTATAAACTAATACAATACAACACTGAAGGATTAAAGAAGAAATTTAATCCACACGAACAATTACTCTGACAACTGGAATCATGATAACTAAATCTGTGATCTGGGTTATAGCAGTGTATATTGAACTAAATCCAGAAAAACAGTCTACACTTTAAACGTAAAAACAATACCATGAAAACCTCCTCATTCGCTTTACATATGACACTTCAACTTAGCTGCTATTAATGTACCCCTCATTTTATTGACCACAGAAACATGAAAGGATGAGTCGGCCCTAAGGGGTTCCAGCGTGCCAACTGCATATCACAGGTAGATCGGCCGTCCGCGCTTTAACCCTCTGAGCTATCTACTAGTAAAACAAAAGGCTGGCACGTGATCCAGGCTGTAACTTCACAATGTTAACTTGTGTAAGTGATGTTTGAAGGCGGGTGTTGCACGAAAGAAAGAGAAACTATTTACAAAGTAAACAAACTGGCCTGGATGCAGCATTACAGGTGCGACCGGTCCACCCCGGTACCTGCAGGCGGCAAAGGGCTGATGGCGGAGCAGAGTCCGAGCTCTTCACAGCACAGATGTCTGCCTTTCCAGTGCTTCGCTCTGGACTCAGCTGTGCCTTTTTTTCAATGCACCACTTTAAATCCAATGGGAGCTCCAATGTTGACAACGCTCCTCCACCTCTTCCATTCCTTTACGCCACATCCTTGCCTTCAATTGCCCTTGAGGTTGTTTCAAAGAGACGCGTAAACGCTCGCAGATGGACTCCTCCCTTTCTTTCTGGTGCAGTTTTCTTACTATACAAATCTGCTTGATCCTTATGTTGCGGAACACCTGGCGTGTGGTAAGATCGCACTATTGGTGGTGTGTGGGGCAGCTCTCCCCAGATGTTTCGGGAGCCCCGAATTCTGAGGAGCAATGCTACATCATTTTTTTTTTTTTTTAACTGTACTTCATATTAATTTCACTTTTGGGCGGTTTGTGTTACTTTCGGTTGAAGGATACGTCTCCAGTACACTTTAAATGATTTTTGGAACATGTTCATGTATTTGCTAGTGATGGCCGCGTAGTTGGACGTAAGCCTATTTTACATCCCTGGGAAAGCTCCTCGCTCACAGATCACTGGTAGCCTTCGAGGCGCATTTGAATCGTTCTTATGTATCTTCGAATACTCACTTCAGGACAACTTTATTTTTTAAAGCCTATTTTGCTAATGTCAATAGTGCCATACATTTAGGGGCACGAAATACTATTGATTTTACCAGAGTTTTGACAGGCTTGTGTTGTTTTCAGGTATCTGTGTTTGACCTCCGCAGGTGTGTGTGTGTTCGTGTTTTTCTTTACGCTGTGATATGTGACTGGAAGTGTGTTTGAGGTCTTGTGTCTATCAACCGATCTCCAAACCTCGTCTGTTTGAGTTGTGGTGAGTTGATGTAATTTTGTCTTGTCCTGCCACATAATTTACTTGGCCGTGCTGTATAATTCCAGTGGCGCTGGTCTTAGCCTTTGTATGTTATTGTGTGAATATGGGAGCATACTTCAATGTGTCTATTGTAGTGTATCTATTCTGGGCAAATCACGTCATCTCCCCCTGCCCACCAAAAACAAATGTGCAATGTAACTGGTGCTTGCGTAAAGCGCTCTAATACCTTTGGGTCAGAGTTTGAGCTATATAAAAATTCAAAAAAAGAATTTACAAGCAAAAAAATTTTTCCCCCAATTTCGAAAGGATTTTGCAATTGTGAACTTCCCTATTTGCGCTTGTGAGTTTCACTTATACATACATGCAAAAAGATTGAACTATGAACACCCCCCCCCTCCCGGAAGGCCATGGAAGACTTAAAATATGTTTTTCCACCATATGAGGAAGGTCACTGGTCTTACTGATGTCTAAAGCTTGACACCAGAAGTTACAAACAGGTAAAGAGCAATACTTGTAATATTAGAAAAAATAACACTTTAAATTCCAATTCTTCTCAATGAGCATTGCAAGAACAAGAAAACTAGAAGGCATTTTTAAGTTATTTTTTATTTTAATAGGGTTGTTGTATATGTTATTGATTGCATATAAGGTAACACAAATACTTAACACTTTTTTTAATTTACCTTTTCAACCTGCTGCACAGCAGCCGTGCTGCTGCACACCCCCCGTGCTGCTTTACAGCACAGCTTCAATGCAGGGGCAAAGCCAATAGCTCCGCTGCTTTGGTCTGCTTCTTATTTTTGCACCGTTTGACAAATCCTCACAAAACTTTTTTTTTTAAGCCGTCTTTTTTGCTTCGTTTCTTGTGGGGTGTGTAATGATTGAAGGTATGGGCCCTGGGCCCTCATGGTAGGCGCAGCAAGGAGGGACACGGACACCAGGAATGAGTGGTAGGCAAGGTCGTGAGCACGAGCGCTCAGCCTCTTTTATTGGCAGCGTCATGTGACCCCATGACAACTGTGGTGGGTGGGTGTATAGTGTGTTACATTACACAGGGACACTAGAACGTGTCCACGCCAAGACACTACATCACTCCCCTTTTTAATCAATGAAAAAACTCAACTTGGTAATTCACATTTGGGGAATTAACTTATCTCAGGATGCAGTGAAGTGTTCAGTTCCACCAGGCTTTTCTATCCGCCGCAGCTTGGGAATGGGCAGATGGAGTTCAGTCTGTTTCAGGGAACTTTTGTCCGCTTTAGCACAGGTTGGTGGTGCTAGATGGAAACAGTCTGTAAACGACTGGGTAGCCCCTTTTTCCTCACAGTCCTTGTGTTGTTGACTTCCGTGGTAACGGGCGCGGTTGGAGTTCTTGCAGTTCGCCGTGAAATGGATGGTTACGTACCAGATCGGCCTCGGACTCACAATGGGCACAATTTCCATATAGCTGACGGTGGAGCTCCTTTACTCTTTGGCGGTTTTGACCGCTTACCGGCACTCTGCTCCTCCCACGGAGCACATAAGGAGGGGGGACTTTTTGATCTTAGCGGCGCGGGCCGCTTCCAGGCACTTTGCTCCTGCCCACTAGGTGGAGACGCTTTATTTCACGGCCACACTGGCCGCATGCTTCTCCCGCTTTTCCCTCGCTCTCTCTCTCCGTCCGCAGCCGCCTCGGCAGTACTCACGCGGGCGGGGGAGAGTTGCTTCACTCCGGCGGGGGAGTATGTCGCTCCGGTCACTCCTCCCTGGCGGGGGACTCTCGAGGCAGGCCGCGGTTGGGCTCCGCCGGCTCTGTCTTTTAGAATGTACTATGTCCGCTGGCCCCACTTTCGCCGGTCTCTCGCCGCAGCAGCTTCTCCATGCACACGCTGCGCGGCGGAGACCTGCCTTGCTTCTCGCAGGTCGCGGGTGGGCTCCGCTGGCTCTGCAGTCACTGTCCTCCGCTAGGCGCTACCGGCGGGCCGCGGGTGGGCTCCGCTGGCGCTGCTTAGTCTCTTCTCCGCTGGGGGTGCCGCCGGCAGGTCGCGGGTGGGCTCCGCTGGCACTGCCGAGTCTTCCTTCGGTGGAGGTGCCGCCAACCGGTCGCGGGTGGGCTCCGCTGGCCCGGACCACGTCGCGAGGGGGGTCGGGAGGCGGTTAGCTACTCCGCTCCCTCCCCCTCGTTGATTTTATTATCTTTCGGGTCCGGCCGCCTTCCCTTCACGCCGTGGCTTACTCTGGGCCCCGCCGCTTCCTTTACACACGCGGCGGGGGCAAGGGATGACTCGGGCAGGCCGCGGGTAGGCTCCGCTGGTCCTGCTTATTTACTGGCACAGTTCATGGCGGGCACTTCACCCCTGGGGCTCACCTTCGGCCGGCAGGCCAGATGCTCCGTCGCGGTCGCGGCGGGTGGGCTCCGCCCGGCCCGTGCCGTTTTCCGGTGGGGTTTTTCAGCCTCGCGGTCGTCACAGGTGGGCTCTGGGCGGTCCGCCGTTACTTGGTGGCACTCGTTGGTGGCAGTCGACGCGGGTGGACTCCAGTCGGCTCGTTGTGTGGCTCCAGGTCACTGCGGGGCTCCTATGTGCTCACCGGCTTGTCGTACCGCTGTGCCTTGCTGCAGGGGATGCCCTTCAAGCGGGCAACTCTCTCCCCCTTTTCCTCAGTGTTTGGTAGTGGCACGCATGGGTTGCACTACCGACCTCGTCGCCATTGTAATGATTGAAGGTATGGGCCCTGGGCCCTCATGGTAGGCGCAGCAAGGAGGGACACGGACACCAGTAATGAGTGGTAGGCAAGGTCGTGAGCACGAGCGCTCAGCCTCTTTTATTGGCAGCGTCATGTGACACCATGACGTCTGTGGTGGGTGGGTGTATAGTGTGTTACATTACACAGGAACACTAGAACGTGTACACACCAAGACACTTCGTTGTGTGGCTCCCGGTCACTGCGGGGCTCCTATGTGCTCACCGGCTTGTCGTACCGCTGTGCCTTGCTGCAGGGGATGCCCTTCAGGTGGGCAACTCTCTCCCCCTTGGACTAACAGTGGGGCCTATTTTGCACTGACATCTTCTTCACTCCTAACTGTGGCAACGGCCCGTGGATGTACTTCTCTTCTGCTCTTCAACTGTGGCAACAGCCACATGGAATAACTTCCTTCCATTCTTAACTGTGGCAACGGCCACGTGGATATTCTTCCTTACGCTCTAACAGTGGCAGGGTTGCCACCTGTCTTTCCTTTTCATCCTTTCTTTTCGCAGTGGCAGACGTGCCACACAGCTCTCTCCTCTTCTTCCTTTCTTTTCACAGTGGCAGACGTGCCACACATCTTCTTCCTTTCTTTTCACGGTGGCAAGCGTGCCACTCGGATCTCTCCTTTTATCCCTTCCTGTTTCGCGACATTGCTCGGTCCGATCTTGCATCTTCTCTCCTGACCTGGGTCCTCCATGCAGGGCGCGCCCGCTGCATGCGTGATCCTGGTTTGTACCCGACTGGAACACTTCCTCCTTCTGCCTCAGCTTCCTGAGTTGGTGTCGCGAACCTTCTACTCTAGATTCTTGTTGGTGACGTTCGTGAGATGGTGTTCCGAGACCTTGACTAGGTCGAACGTCCTGGACCATTTGGCGGTCCGCTCCTGCTGATGTTTTGGCAGGTTTCTTCGGTCGTCCTGTCGGACTTTCTGATGTAGTTTAGAGAACAGGGTGATCCGTCAAGCGCGGCCAAGAAAAGGAGGGTCTTCCCAAAACACACCTTTCATTTTCCATAGACTTTAAGAAGCTTAACTGCAAAAACGACGGCAGAGTGACCCCAAATGTGGCAGGAAGCTAGAACGTGGTCCGCAGATTGCGCGCTTTGTGATTCGATGAAAATGTGTTCAGTGGTTTTTGAGAAATTAAGGTAGGAACGTATTTGTGTATCCGGGTAGTTGGATTCGAGGGACTCTAGCAAGCTCGAGTTAAACATTTTTAAAAAAATTGAGTCCTGTTCTTCCGATGGGGCTTATTTTCCCTTCACTCCTCGGGGAGTGAGACTCCCGCTGGAGCGAGCGCTCCGATTGGCTGGCTGCAAATTAAAAGGAAATGTTGCAGCAGCCATTGCATGACTCGGGGAGTTGGACCCCTGACCTCCGATTTGTGTTGTGTTGTTTTGTAAATATAAGAGGGTAGGGATACTCTGCCCTTGTAGGGAAACAATTTTTCAAAGAATTTTGTTTTTGCCGCAATCCCGCGGAGCTCCCTCAAGATCACAACAATAAATGAACTTCAACACGAAGGCCGGCATTGTTTTTGTTTATTTTTTAAACATTTTATTTCCTAAATCCCCATGGTAGCCAGGTCCCAGGGGTCATGATTTGAAAGTATTTCGGGTGGGTGCGAGTGGTGCCATCGTCGCCGATTCAGCCTTGGGGACCCCTTTCCCGGGAGCTGTATGGAAATTGAAGAGGAGGGGGTCATGCCCCCCTCCAAGCCACAAAGATTAAACTAACATTATAGTTAGGTGAAATTTCAGTGAACAATGCAACATTTTAGACTTAAATTTTTTTAGAAATTCACCATTTATAGTTCTTTTCATAAACTATAACTTATACACCCACCATGCTCACGCGCTCTCGCTCTCTTCTCTCTCTCTCTCTCCCTGTGCTCTCCCTGTGCTCTCTCTCCCTGTGCTCTCTCTCCCTGTGCTCTCTCTCCCTGTGCTCTCTCTCCCTGTGCTCTCTCTCTCTCCCTGTGCTCTCTCTCTCTCCCTGTGCTCTCTCTCTCTCTCTCTCTCTCTCTCCCTGTGCTCTCTCTCTCTCTCTCCCTGTGCTCTCTCTCTCTCCCTGTGCTCTCTCTCTCTCTCCCTGTGCTCTCTCTCTCTCTCCCTGTGCTCTCTCTCTCTCCCTGTGCTCTCTCTCTCTCTCCCTGTGCTCTCTCTCTCTCTCCCTGTGCTCTCTCTCCCTGTGCTCTCTCTCTCTCTCCCTGTGCTCTCTCTCCCTGTGCTCTCTCTCTCTCTCCCTGTGCGCTCTCTCTCTCCCTGTGCGCTCTCTCTCTCTCCCTGTGCGCTCTCTCTCTCTCCCTGTGCGCTCTCTCTCTCTCCCTGTGCTCTCTCTCTCTCTCCCTGTGCGCTCTCTCTCTCTCCCTGTGCGCTCTCTCTCTCTCCCTGTGCGCTCTCTCTCTCTCCCTGTGCGCTCTCTCTCTCTCCCTGTGCGCTCTCTCTCTCTCCCTGTGCGCTCTCTCTCTCTCCCTGTGCGCTCTCTCTCTCTCCCTGTGCGCTCTCTCTCTCTCCCTGTGCGCTCTCTCTCTCTCCCTGTGCGCTCTCTCTCTCTCCCTGTGCGCTCTCTCTCTCTCCCTGTGCGCTCTCTCTCTCTCTCCCTGTGCGCTCTCTCTCTCTCTCCCTGTGCGCTCTCTCTCTCTCTCGCTCTCTCTCTCTCTCTCGCTCTCTCTCTCTCTCCCTGTGCTCTCGCTCTCTCTCTCTCTCTCCCTGTGCTCTCGCTCTCTCTCTCACTATGCTCTCTCTCTCCCTGCGCTCTCCTCTCACTATGCAGGGCTGACTGGCTCTACCCAGTGCTCTGGGCCTGGGGCGGCTGGGAGGGAGTGTTTGGGGAGGAGGGAGGGAGGGGGCTGGCTGTGGTCCCAGTCAGTGATCTCACCTCACCCTCCCTGGGAGCTGGAGGAGGCCAGGAACAGATTTCTGAGGAATGTCTCTTGCTGAATCACGTTCAGTGACGTATGGGCCGCCTGGGGTGACCCCCCCCCCCCCCCCCCTCCATGGGCCGGGGGAAGGGAGGGGGAGGTAGGCTATTTCCTGGAATGGAGGAGGCGGCTTTCATTGGTCGCTCAAAGAAGGGAGGTTTCTGTGCTTCCTTCAGTCGAGCACCGTGCAGAGGGCTCCAGAGATTGTGGTTTTTGTGGGAAGTTTTTTGATGAAACAAACAAACTCATTGGGTCTTCACCGTGGCTTTCCCCAGTTGTTATACATGTGAAGTCACAAGGGGAACTTCGTTTATGCATTGACCTTCAGTGTTAATGATGCGATCTGGGCAGATCTGCACCCTCTTCCCAACTTCAGCAGGGGCCTCTGCGTTCCTCACACCAGATTTAGCTCGTGGTACCATCAGCTGGCACTGTAAGAAGACGCAACATGTTTGCAGCCGTGGCTCGTGCGGGTAACCAGGGCGTGGTGTGGGGGCTGGGTGAAGGCGGATTTCAACAGGCTATGACCAGGGAAAATCAAATAATTAATTTGTCCTGGTCATTATGTTGAAATCTCCCTCATCCACTCTTACCTCTCCCGGATATGGCAGCATTTTTTATATTTATCCTGCTGGAGGGACTATTCCACAGCCGTACTGGGAACACAAACCAGCCCTGGCAATTCAGCTGGACCGGCTCTATGGGGGTGGGGGGGACGACGTCTATGCCATTGAGCAGCAGCACTGCTGACGCTTTAGCACTGCGACTACTTTTGTTACAGGGGTCCGATATTGCTGCACTACTGCAAAACCAACCCCCACTCAACTCGAACCCCCCCCACCCTACTGGCCCACTGGGAAAACGCCTGGTGCCCACTACAGCCAGTCAGACCCAGATTCCAGTATAAAAGGATGCTGTTGTGTTAGCGAGCGCCGGTGCTGCTGTTTTATGGAGACTGATGAAGCCAATGTTGGATGGTGACGCTGTAGAAGTAGCATTTCATGATGACCGGGTCGCTAATGATCCAAACTTAAGAGGTCTTAAGATTGCTATTTTTGAAGAGCCTGGGTTTGAGAGTGGCCAATCGTCATTTTGCTTGGAGCGGCATGGAATGTGTAGCGCGCTACATGTTGGCTGATCATGTCCAGCCCAAGAATGATCGCACAAGCTATTTTGACAGCCCTGGTGCCAGGATATAAAGAACAGTTTCATTCTTTTTTAGGCCTCACCAAATTCTACTCAGAATTTGAGCAGAACTTTGCTCCAAGTTGAACCTTTGAGACCCTTCTCGAGAAAGAATGGCCAGTTTGGTTGGAGTTGGACCAGCGTTGTTTTGAGCGATTGAAGATATGTGGATGCCCGAAGCCGGGCATCAGTGCTGTTTTAATGCAGAAAGATGGTAAGAGGGAGTGTTTTGCTGCTACAACTCCAGGATGTGGGCAGCACCGAGAGGAACAATTTGGTTATCGAGGCGGAGATGGTACCCCTGTTCATGTACCTCTGAACTATAGGCCTATAGAAGGTCCGAATCGGGGACAAGGTTGACCCAGCAAACGGATCACAAACCCTTTGTGAACATCCCATCTCCAAGTGGAGGAAAAAATGAATGGTAAGATTAGCTGCAAAACTGCAAACCTTCTGTTTTGTAGTAGAAAAAGTTCTGGGCGGCACAATGTGCACACAAGCCTCATGTCTAGGTTGCCCATGGGATGTTGTGGGGTGCAATGTTAGGTGAGCCAGGGTGTGCAGCAGCCTTCACTCTTGAGGAAAAATAATTCTCAAAAGTTAGTCTCTCCTAAAATTAGTATGGAGAGGAGACCTTCGACAAAATTTCCTTCAGCGGTATATACTCTCACCTGAGGTACTAGTCAATAGTGTCGTCATACGCTCTGGCCTCCACCAGGAGCTGGAGTGTCTTGATTTAGACCTGGTGGGATCAACTTTAAAATCTGTGCAATGTTAGGGACGGGTTACTTGTCCCTCATATCTAGAAGGTGATCAAAAAGGTCAACACGTTTTAGCCTCTTTGTGCCCAGGAAGGTCTTTGGCTTTCTTCAGGTTCAATCCAAATCAACAGAAGAGCGACTAAAAACTAAGCATGGGCAAATTTTGCGAATCTCGCGTTCGCGAATTTTGCGGATTTGCGAACTCGCAATCCGCAAAATCCGCGAATTCCCGCGAATTTGCGGATTTTTTTTTTGTTCGCCCGTGTTTCTGCCAGTTCGCGAGGGTTTTTACAATTTCGCAATTTGCGAACTTACCTGTCGGGTCGCAAGTTTTGCGAACTTGTTGTTTCTACGTGTCCAGCCTGTTTGGGACACTCTTCTTCATCACTGCCACTCTCTGTCACCACTGCCACTCTCTGACTACTCATGCCACCCTCTGGCCCACCCATGCCACCCTCTGTTTCATCACCACACCCTCTGGTTGTCCAGTGTACATTATTTTCGGCAAAGCAAAGCACACCTTCCCTGCCTCAAGTGACCTGAATTAATTTGGGGCTGATTAATGTGTCACAGAATATTTTTTTAGCTGGCACCTGCTTCCTTAGTGCGCCCTGATTAGTGATCTTTTGCACTTGCTAAGTGCTTTCATTGTTGCAAAATTTGTTACAACACCTGCCCTGCCCCAACTGACAATAATGAATTAGGGGCTGATTAATGGATTTTAACTTCCAGCCTGGCTCCTGCTTGTCTCCCTTAGCTGTAATTCAGGACCTTTGTGGCATATGTGTAACTATTCTGAGGTTCAGAGCAGGGTCACATAATAGTTGCAACTGGCAACTGAACTCTGGAGGGGCCCCTCAGGAAGCACTACAGGAAATGGCTACTAATGATGAGCCTGAACTTTTGAACCTGGTAAGTAGTTTCAGTTTTGCTAAGATCGTATTTCTGCAATTTAGCACTTATTCGCGGGGCGCGAAGTTGTACTGGGAAGCCGCGAACTCACGCGAACAGTGCGAGCAGTGCGAGCAAAATCCGCTGCTCGCGGATTTTGCGGGAGATTCGCGAATCTCGCGGATTGCGAATTTCCCGAAAATCCGCAAAATCTGCGAGCGAAACGGATTTTCGCCCATGCTTACTAAAAACGAAAAAACACACATAAGAAGGTGGAGGTAAAGACATTCAATTACTGCCACCGAAGCATGAGTTCAAGAAAAAGAAAGAGCAATAAGGTAGATTTAGCCGACGCAGTGCAGAAAAAGAACCCTCAGGCACCAACTGAAAGTCGGTTGCCAGTTGTCTTCATTGGGTTCTTGTTTTGAATACGTGAAGTAGTACCCAACAGTGGTGAAAAGTGAGTTAAAAGGAGTGTGGACTACTGCCCAAACTAGAATGATTGATTCATTTAATAAAGGGATAGTTCTAACTCCATTAAAAACGTAAGTGAGAGGCGGACATAAAGATGGTTGTGTTAATTTGAACCAAAAAGTCCTATACATAAAAATACAAAGGTCGACATGTTTCTGCTATGGTGAGCCACTAGTCAGCTCAGCATTCGTCAGGACCATACAAATCCTCGCCTCGTGGGTAGCGTGCTAAGGCGCCAAATCCACCTGGGGTGGGAAGGACATAAAGATTACAAACTTGTGTGTAACCGGTGCACAGGAACTTCCTCGTGCAACCCCTGCAGTGCGTGAGGGATGATGAATTCAAAAGTATCAGGAGCAGTTCCCCATGGGCTCATGGCAGGGGAAAATCTTCACGCCCGGAACATTTCTTTCCCGGCGACTGCCCTCCAAGGAACCTAATCTGTTCACATCCACGGCCAGGTTCATAAAATATCCGATCCCTGTGGTACCTGGTGGGACACTGTCCCCCTGAAGCTCTGGAAATAACTGCAAAGTCTTAAGCAACTGGGACATCTATTGCTATCCCTAGAAACAAAAAAAATGAATATGAAGAACGCACGGTGTCAAGGCGCTGGGGGCCGTCTGGAAGATTAAGCGAGCTATTTCTCAGTCACATGGTGCTGGGCAAACCTGCCGCCGGGATCGAACCGTGAACCCTTTGGTCCGGAGTCGGCCACCCTGGCCGCTGCGCCACACCTCTTCCACTAATGAGACCTACCCTCTCAATAATACCAGATTTACAAAAAGGCACATTCACAAAGATGTATGATTCACTGAGGGATTCGCCTCCATAGTAATTATTGCATTTCTATGTCCTCTGTATCAGGTGGACCCCTGCAGAGTTGAGTGGACTTCTCAAGTTCTGGGCAGGGTCAGGAGGACTCGAGTGGGGGGCGGGACTCTGAAAGCTTCTGAGGAAGTACACGTAGCACATCTGTTCCTAAAAGGTTGTATGGCTTTATTTTGTAGGGCGGGTGAACTGTTAGAGGCTTTGCTGTAGGCACATCTGTGTGATTGTTGTAAAGTGTTTGCTTTGCTTGTCTGTGTGTGTTTTGTACTTAGTTTTTAGGTCTCGCCTAAGTTGGCGCATGCGCTGTCTATTGCGAGACGTGTTGTTTGCTTGTAGTGCGCACGAAGCGGTGCCATTCGTTGGCTCTTGTCAATCTCGCTTGCTTACTTTGTGTCGGCTTCTTTGGCTTTCATTGCTCGACTGGTGTTTGTCCCTCCCACGGAGCGCGGACCCGTTTCTTTGGTTCTTCTTTGCTCCCTTCTCAGGTGCTACTTTGTTCTGTATGGCTTAGCAGTATGAGAGTGCATGTGTTTTCCAACTGTCTCCCTTATGTACTTTGTTCCTCTTCCTCTCCTTGCCTTCCCTCCTCAGTTGCTTCATCCCCACCCACCCACATTCCTTCGCCAATCTTCCTTCCTCGCCCACCCTGTGCTGTCCGTGTGCTCCCCCAACTCACCCTGTGTTGTCCATGTGCTCCCCATACTCTCACCTTCTGTCCATGTGTTTCCCCCATACTCTCCCCCCCAATTGTCTGTATGCCCCCCTCCCTCCACCCTGCCCCCTCCTCACCCCCAACCCCTCCCTCGGTTTTTTTCACAATAAAGGACATTCCTGCCTCCTGGAAACATTGCATCCGCGTGGTCTAAAGAAAGTGCATTTTATGTAACTTTGTGTTTCCTCCCCCCCCCCCCCCACCTAGTGTTGGCTCTAGAATGGAGGGAGGGGTCGTCAGTAGGGGGGGGCTGGTAGGGGTCGAGGAGCCGCTGATGTGTTTCCTTCATGGCTGGACCTGTCTCTGTATTTGGAGTTATGCCACACTCACCCGGAAAGGGGGGGTCGTCAGTAGGGGGGGCTGGTAGGGGTCGAGGAGCCGCTGATGTGTTTCCTTCATGGCTGGACCTGTCTCTGTATTTGGAGTTATGCCACACTCACCCGGAAAGGGGGGGGGGGGGGGAATACTTAACGGGAGAAGGGGGGGGGGGTCGTGAACGAGGGGGTTTCAGGACAGGCCTGGTACAGTGCTTGCTCCTCTCACATTTTGTTTGCTTTCGATACTTGCACAAGTGCCACCATTGCCTACGTAATGTTTCTTCTTGTGTTTGGGTGTCTGTCATGTATTGCAGTATTTTACCTCTACTTGTACTTTGTTCGCTCTTGTAACCTGCACACGTCACTTTTTCCTCCTGTTTTGCACCGTTTGCTCCTCTTGTAATTTGTTTGCTCACGATTGTCGTCACTTTTACCTCATGTAACTTAACGTTTGCTTTTGTAATTTGTTCACTTGTAATGTTCTCATGTATCATTACTGTTCCTATTGTGAAGCGCTTTGGCACCTTTGCGCTATATAAAAACGCATAAATAAACTCTGCATCCAGCGGGGGGCGTGCCACCGGAAGAGACAGCAGAGCCCACCCCCTTCATATAGAGAAGCCCCCCACCACTCACACACGTCCCTACAACAAGGGAGTCTGCTCCCTCGCTGATAACCTGGTACCTTTGCCGTCTCAGCAAAGAGGCCCCAGAATGAATGGGCACACAGTGTTAGCTCGGTGAAGCCTCTGCCTCCCGAGAAACGTGGGAGGATTAGGACAGAAATCCCTCCCTTCCGAAAGGTCCTCGAAGGACTGAACACGCCCCCCCCCCCCCCAAGGATCCTTCGCAGGTGACGCAAAACCTCGTGTGCTAACCTCCACGTCTCGAGGAGTTTACATCCGGTAAATGTGATTGCATCATATCCTGGAGCCTGGCGTCGCTGGGCCTCATGGGGGAGGGGTGCCTGGATACTGTCTCCCTCCCTGGGTCTGGCTGTCTGTACAGCTGCCTGCTCTGTCCTGGAACCTTGCGTTTCTCGAACACAAGAGTTGTCCGATCCACTGAGAGGCCACGGACAGAATGGGTACGCAGGCTAATAACGGCTCTAAAGCTTACTCATGCAGTGAGGCCAAAGACTGAATGTGCACATTTTGCATTGTCTTAGGCACGGGATGGTAAAGAGGGGGTTCACAGGTCGGAGACGGGTGCATGATGGGATGCATCGAGAACAGCTGCTGCTGCGACGGCCACCGGATGGGATGAAGGGGTCCTGATGCTGGGCGCCCTTTCGTTTCCATGGTAATGCTGCCAGGACGTCTCCATGGTGACGGATGCTGCGAGGACCCGTGGTCGCCATGGTGACAGACGCAGGATGGACGGGATGCCGAGGACCCATCCGTCTCCATAGCAACGGATGCGGGGTCCGGATGCTGCCAGTGCCTCTTCGGTTCCAGGTGGGATGGAGGGTCTGGCTGTTGGGCTCGGTCTCCATGGCGACCGTTTTCTGATGGGAGGGAGGCACCGGGTGCTGCCAGGACCCACAGTCTCCGGGAGGATGGACGCTCTGTGCCACGGTGGGCTGTTTCCGGGGTGACGGGATGGCCGGGATGCTGCCAGGACGTCTCCATGGTGACGGATGCTGCGAGCATCCTTGGTCTCCATGGTGACGGATGCAGGACGGGATGTTGCCAGGACCCTTCCTCTCCATGGTGACAGACGCAGGATGGACGGGCCGGGATGCTGCGAGCACCCTTGGTCTCCATGGTTACGGATGCTGCGAGCATCCTTGGTCTCCATGGTGACGGATGCAGGACGGGGGGAGGAGCCTCTGTACCGGAAGTTGAGGCGGCCTCGGACTCCATTGTTGTGAGCTCGGCCCGTCCCAGGCGCCCTCTGGGCCGTGATTGGGGTCTCCGGGGCCCCCGAGGTGAGCGGGAAGGGGGTGGTGTCCCGGGACTCGCCTACTGCAAGGGGTCCGTACACCTTGTTTTGTCCTGTTGGACACAGGTGAATGCTTTGCTGGCCCCTCCCTCCAGGACTGGCCCCCACACAGGTGCTACCAATGATGTCTCCTTCAACGGCCCCCGGGTATCACGCACTTGATCCGGAAGCAGCTCTGGGGGGTCTGTGGCTCTGTTTGGGACGGGAGGTCGAGGGGGGGGGGGGGGGGAGTCTGACCCTCTGAAAAGGGGGCGTCCATCACGGCAGGCGTGTAGAGATTTCTATTAGTTTTATTTCAGGCTGAAGTCGGACCCCCGCTGGGGGCGTCCCCCCTCCGTGAAGTCCGAGTTACAAATGTCCGTTCCCGGCCCCCAGACTGCAGGAGCAGGCAGACCAGCGCTTTAAATGGTAAAACATAAGTGCAGGCGCCCAGTCAAATGAGCTAGAGGTGTGTCGAGGGGCGGGGCTAGGGGCGGGGCTAAGGGCAGGACATGATGATACTTAACAGCTTCCATGATAGTTGCAGCTCACAGCAAAACACATGAGAAATGTGTTTATATAAACAAAGCAGGTTAACTCATTACACGAAATGAAAGAGAAATGCGATAATATGTGAACATTTCCTTTTTTTGCAATAGTTGCACCTTCTGAATGCCAGACTGTTAATTGATGGAGTTTGGCTCAATACTATATATTTTTGAGCACGTGAGTAGGAAGAAACTGAAACACCCCCACATCAAACCGAAGCTCTTATGGCACCAAGCAAATGAAGCAAATCATGTAAATGTAAATTGATACTTGTATAGCTCACTACTCACCCGCAAGGGTCTCAAGGCGCTTGTACGAATACCGCTGTGGAACCCATCCTGGCTTTCCCTGTGAGGCGTCCACTCCTGGGCACCCCCAAGGTGGAGGCCAGGCATCCGTAGCGTTGTGGGGGCTGTTGTGGAGATTAAGCAAGCTATTGCCCAGAGTTGCAGAGTGGGACTCCATGATTGGAATAGGCACCGGGGAGAGAATTATCAGGTCCAAGGAATTTTGAGCCCAAGACCCGCCGAGGCGGGGAATTGAACCCTGGTCCCGGACTAGACCTCTGCATCAGGGTCTGCCGCTCTAACCATTGAGCCACACTTCTCCACATCATCATGACCCTCCCCAGAAGATCTCTTGTCTCTTCCATCGATCTATCTATCCATCCTTTCATCCTACCATTTACCTGCTGATGTCCACCATTCTGTTGTCTAGTCCGTTTTTCATCCATCATTCCGTCTGTCCACCCTTCATATCCAAACCTAGCCCCATCCATCTTTAAACCTATCCATACATCCTTTCACTCATCCATCCATCTATACACCCACCCTTGCTCACTCATCCATCCACTCACTCATCCACCAACCCCCCCCCTACTACGTTAGTAATGAACCTTTGTCGCCGCAGACATGTGCACACAAAGTGCCACCCATTCTCTTTAAAATACCTCCTGAGAGGTTCTTGATTCTCTCTCTCTCTCTCTCGCTTTCTTCTTACAAAAACCAGGCACGCAAACCTGGGCAGGCACACACACCTGGGCAGGCACACACACCTGGGCAGGCACACACACCTGGGCAGGCGCACACACCTGGGCAGGCGCACACACACACCTGGGCAGGCGCACACACACACCTGGGCAGGCGCACACACACACCTGGGCAGGCGCACACACCTGGGCAGGCACACACACCTGGGCAGACACACACACCTGGGCAGACGCACAAAGACTCCGGAATGTTCAAAGCCATGTTCTAGTCTTCACTGTGGCTTTTTTCATTGCCGCCACCAGGATTCCTGTGTTTGTGTCAATGCAGAGGATGGTGTGAATGTGATTGACAGCAAAGGGGCCTGACTGGACTCCAGCGCTGCCAAGGTTTCAGATTGCTTATGTGTGACATTTTCATATTTTCATTGTAATTATGAGTGACATTTCAACCACATGAGTGACACTTTCCTGCGAGCAAAATTAAGCCATGAAGACGAGGGAATCATATAAATATCAGAAATGACGCTCATTCTGCTTCCGTGTGACATTTTCATAGATTCAGTGGATTTACGAGAGTCCGGCAACAACTCGATGTGTAACACCTCGAGGGGCTCATGGCTGCTTCCAAAACCATGGAATGAAGTCAATGGAAAGAGACAAATATCAGAAATCGGACTCGTTTGAGCACCAAGGAAGTCCATCTCAGCAGCAGGTGCTTTTGAAGCTATTCTTTAATTTCAATAAAAATCCGCCCCCTCCACCAAATTTCAGCTTCAGGTGCGGCCAAACCACATGCGACAAAGGGATCTCTGTGGCAAAACAGCAACTCTATCCACATACAATATAATATATGCTTTTTTGAAGGAGGCGCATTAACCGTCTACGCTACTCAACGGTGAGAGTTTAAACTACCAGTAGAGAAAACTCTGCCCTCTCTCCAGCGGTAACAATAATCCCATGACTTATCTCTGACTTGGCAAGTATAACTGTTCTGAGGAAATAAAGGGCGCTGCTTCGTAGTGCCACTGTCGAGCAGGGATGGTAAACACTTTGCACTGCTAATAAATCTGCAAAACCGCCCCGGATGGGCATATAAGAAACAGACCGGCCAATGGAGGCATCTGGCGTTGGGTCGGTGGCGCCTCGGTGCAGAAAGCAGCTAGATCAGCGCTCGAGGGCTCCTCGGTCGCATTGTCTGGGCATTAACCCTCAGATCCAGAGAAAGGACGTGTGAGATTCCGCTGCCCCTTCCTCTGATAACATTTCTATGTTCAAAGTGTTCCCTGCACTGACTTTTCACTACCTGAAGTGCTGCGCTTTGGAAATCACACGCGCACAGCGTGACGGCGAGCACCGGACATTACTCAAAAGAGCCCTGCCGGGGCTCAGATGGGGGGGGGGGGGATCAGGGGGGGGGGGGGGGGGCTGCTGTCAGTGACACGTCCCACGCCTGCTCACCAGCACAGCCAATGAGCTGACCTTTTCATGGGTACGGAAGAAGAGAAGTGCCGGTACTCAGTACTGGTGAGTACCGGCCCATTTAAAGCACTGATGCAGACTCCACACATACATGAAGATGGCGTGCGCATGTAAAGACTGTGCGTCATTTCAAAGAATAGCAATCGCGTGCATATAAGAACCTGTGACCCTACATGCACGCTCTCATGACCCCCTCGGACAGAGGCTGACGGGATGGGAGGGGAGGGCTGGGGAGGGGTCTGACGCTCGGAATGGAGAACCTGGACTAATGTTGCTGAACACGTCATTTTACATTGATTCTTGTCCCCCAAAAGCTAGTACAAGGCAGACCCGTGTCCCCCTGGTTACCCTTCTCGGAACTCTGCTGACTCTGTGGTAAAAGGGAGGGCTGAGCCGAAGGACTTGAACCCAGGAGGAGAGAGCCTGCTGTTTGACCTGTGGAGAGAATCCCCATTGGGATGCATCTGCTCCCACTTTCACCCACAAACACAAGGCGATGATGGACGGAGCGCTGAAACTTTTCAGACACTCACCCCCAGTCACAGATCTCGGTTGAATCCATCACCATTCTTTAGCTCACTTCGTGACCCCAGTTTGGACCTGGCCATATGCAAATCAGTCTGACCCTGTGCCTCATGGAAACAGTCCAGCCTGAACTGAAACAAGCATCTTGGGACCGGCTTCTGGGTAACACCCCTCTTCAGCCAGGCTAGCTTGAATCCAATGGCAAAGTGAGCAAGGGACTCGCGTCTGAGCATACCGTGCCAATTTAGGGCGAACAAAGCAAAACCAAAGGGGATGATAGACGGAGTGTTAGAGCAAATCAAACACTCACCCCCAGTCAACTGATCTGGGTTTTATCCATCATCATTCTTTAGCTCACTTCGTGACCCCAGTTTGGACCTGGCCATATGCAAATCAGTCTGACCCTGTGCCTCATGGAAACAGTCCAGCTTGCACTGCCAAGCCATGTCCTCCCTGGACCGGAAACAAGCTTCCGAGGACCGGTTTCTGGCATTCCAGCCGTCTTCAGCCCGGCTTGCTTGAATCCAGTGGCAAAGTGAGCAAGGGACTCGCGTCTGAGCTCACCCTGCCAACTTAGGGCGAACAAAGCGATGCCAAAGGGGATGATGGACGGAGTGTTAGAGCAAATCAAATGCACACACCCAGTCAACTGATCTGGGTTTAATCCATCATCATTCTTTAGCTCACTTCGCCACCTCAGTTCAGACGCAGCCAAAGAGCCCAGTTAACCAGTCCTGAATGGATTTTCCCTGGACCCTGTTGGTGGCTCCTGGGAGAAGCCTCCAGCAGGGTCCTGCGAAAATTGAGTCCTAACGCACCAAGTGGTACCAAAGGGTTCTGGATCTTTGGCTGGTGGTCGTGTCCGCTCTCCTGCTCCAGATTTCAAAAGTGGACACTTGGAAATGTTTTTGAACTTTTTCATAAAGAACCATAGGCTATCGCCCAACTGCTGCCGAACCACAGCCCCCGACATCGCATCGCCAGTTGGATTCAACTTGCCGGTTTGCCCTGCAGGAAGCCGCACAATTTCCAGAAAAGTTTCTCAGTCACATCATGGAGAATTTCACCAAGACTTACACAGAGAAGCATCTCTTGTCGTCGAGCCATTTTCATATCTTTTCAATTGCTAATCGCTGGCTGGAAGAAGGTGGAGATCAAATGCATATTAGCCTTAAGGATCTCGGCATTAAAATGGTAGCTTTCTAAAAGGTACTTTTCTTTAACATTTATTAGAAGCCATCCTTCACAATTGAATTGGAAATTAAAAAAATATTTAATAATTGTTTAATTATTTTTTCAGCCCATCCTGTTACCCAGATTTTATCTGGACTCTGGGTGACTTTAAATAGGTAAAACCACTTTTTTTGTGAGATTGAAGGCAAAGCGTTTATCTTTAAAGTGTCTTTATTTATTGATTTCAGATTGGCAAGATGAGGCATTTGACGTCCCCCCAACTGCTTTAAAACACGGGGTCCCTGAGGGATCTCCCCATTTCCATTTTTTAAACATATTTACAAAAATGCTTTGATCGGAGGCCGTAATCTGCCATTTCTACCCAGTGCTGATAATCCAAGAAACGGGACGGCCCGTTCATGGTGGTGAAATTCTGCAAACGGGTCCCAGTCCTTCTGTTTTGGGCGCGAGTCCTCCGGTGGTTGATGCAGGGAGTTCCGATGTTATTGAGGTTGCGCTTCATCCAGAGATACCCGTGGTTCCTTTTTGAGAAGGACCAGAATGGACTGTACCCCTGTTCTGGAGAAAGAAGCCAGATTGGAACTAAAGATGATACGAGATGTGGAGTAGGTGTCAAGTTATCAGGTTAACGATCATTGCTCCGGCCCCAGCCAGGTAGGGAAGAGTTGAAATTGGCTGAGAGCACAGCCGGTTTCACAGGGTGTTTGTAGGTTCCGCCTGGACAGCACTCTGTCTGCAAGACCTGTTGTTCACACGCAGTGGGCTTACAGCACGCCCACAGCTTACCATTGGCTCGCTGCAGTGTCACTTTCATTTGCTTCATTCCGGTTTGTCACGGCATGCATGCATCATGTCCTCTTCCTGTGTTGGGCCCTCCCCTGGAGCATGAACCAAGTCATTGGGTCGTTCCACTACTTCCGCTTTTGGAGCGGTTTTTGATTGTGTTCATGCATTCCATAGGAGTGCGTGTGTTTTTCACTTCATCCCCCATATCCCCATCCATGTAACTTTTATTCCCCTCCACCCCCCCCCCCCCCTTCCTTGTTGCTTCTTTTCCCTCTCACCCTCCTGCCCAACAATGTAAGGGATTCATTCAGCACATATATGGCAACAAATAGATCCGTCGTTGTGGCAGAGAATACACAATCCTTGTACTACAAAGTGTGACTGCGACTCTGCGCGCCTTCTGAGTAAAGAACGCTGCAGCATTTCTTATCCCCCAAATATCATTTATGGAGTAAAAATGTGATTCTGCTGCGTTCTTCTTTGCCCAAAATACGGCCCTCGTCCGTGCAGCGCCGCCGGGAACATGGACAAAACCCACTACTTCTTTCAGATATTAGGGACCCTGTGAAACTTGTACCGAGGGTCCGACGTGGGACTTTGACTGCACGCTACACCACTGCACTCTAATCTATGCTGCTGCACTCTACTCTGCACCGCTGGACTCTACTCTGCACCGCTGGACTCTACTCTGCACCGCTGGACTCTACTATACGCCGCTGGACTCTACTATACGCCGCTGCACTCTACTATACGCCGCTGCACTCTACTATACGCCGCTGCACTCTACTATACGCCGCTGCACTCTACTATATGCCGCTGCACTCTACTCTGCGCCGATGCACTCTACTCTACTCTGCACCGCTGCACTCTACGCCGCTGCACTCTACTCTACGCCGCTGCACTCTACTCTGCGCCGCTGCACTCTACTCTGCGCCGCTGCACTCTACTCTACTCTGCGCCGCTGCACTCTACTCTGCACCGCTGGACTCTACTCTGCACCGCTGGACTCTACTCTGCACCGCTGGACTCTACTCTGCACCGCTGCACTCTACTATACGCCGCTGCACTCTACTATACGCCGCTGCACTCTACTATACGCCGCTGCACTCTACTATATGCCGCTGCACTCTACTCTGCGCCGATGCACTCTACTCTACTCTGCACCGCTGCACTCTACGCCGCTGCACTCTACTCTACGCCGCTGCACTCTACTCTGCGCCGCTGCACTCTACTCTGCGCCGCTGCACTCTACTCTGCGCCGCTGCACTCTACTCTGCGCCGCTGCACTCTACTCTGCGCCGCTGCACTCTACTCTGCACCGCTGCACTCTACTCTGCACCGCTGCACTCTACTCTGCACCGCTGCACTCTACTCTGCACCGCTGCACTCTACTCTGCACCGCTGGACTCTACTCTGCACCGCTGCACTCTACTCTGCACCGCTGCACTCTACTATACGCCGCTGCACTCTACTATACGCCGCTGCACTCTACTATACGCCGCTGCACTCTACTATACGCCGCTGCACTCTACTATATGCCGCTGCACTCTACTCTGCGCCGATGCACTCTACTCTACTCTGCACCGCTGCACTCTACGCCGCTGCACTCTACTCTACGCCGCTGCACTCTACTCTGCGCCGCTGCACTCTACTCTGCGCCGCTGCACTCTACTCTGCGCCGCTGCACTCTACTCTGCGCCGCTGCACTCTACTCTGCACCGCTGCACTCTACTCTGCACCGCTGCACTCTACTCTGCGCCGCTGCACTCTACTCTACTCTGCGCCGCTGCACTCTACTCTACTCTGCGCCGCTGCACTCTACTCTGCGCCGCTGCACTCTACTCTGCACCGCTGCACTCTACTCTGCACCGCTGCACTCTACTCTGCGCCGCTGCACTCTACTCTACTCTGCGCCGCTGCACTCTACTCTACTCTGCGCCGCTGCACTCTACTCTGCGCCGCTGCACTCTACTCTGCGCCGCTGCACTCTACTCTGCGCCGCTGCACTCTACTCTGCGCCGCTGCACTCTACTCTGCACCGCTGGACTCTACTCTGCACCGCTGGACTCTACTCTGCACCGCTGGACTCTACTCTGCACCGCTGCACTCTACTATACGCCGCTGCACTCTACTATACGCCGCTGCACTCTACTATACGCTGCTGCACTCTACTATACGCTGCTGCACTCTACTATACGCCGCTGCACTCTACTATACGCCGCTGCACTCTACTATACGCCGCTGCACTCTACTATACGCCGCTGCACTCTACTATACGCCGCTGCACTCTACTATACGCCGCTGCACTCTACTATACGCCGCTGCACTCTACTCTGCGCCGATGCACTCTACTCTACTCTGCACCGCTGCACTCTACGCCGCTGCACTCTACTCTACGCCGCTGCACTCTACTCTGCGCCGCTGCACTCTACTCTGCGCCGCTGCACTCTACTCTGCGCCGCTGCACTCTACTCTGCACCGCTGCACTCTACTCTGCACCGCTGCACTCTACTCTGCGCCGCTGCACTCTACTCTACTCTGCGCCGCTGCACTCTACTCTACTCTGCGCCGCTGCACTCTACTCTACTCTGCGCCGCTGCACTCTACTCTACGCCGCTGCACTCTACTCTGCGCCGCTGCACTCTACTCTGCGCCGCTGCACTCTACTCTGCGCCGCTGCACTCTACTCTGCGCCGCTGCACTCTACTCTGCGCCGCTGCACTCTACTCTGCGCCGCTGCACTCTACTCTGCGCCGCTGCACTCTACTCTGCGCCGCTGCACTCTACTCTGCGCCGCTGCACTCTACTCTACTCTGCGCCGCTGCACTCTACTCTACTCTGCGCCGCTGCACTCTACTCTGCGCCGCTGCACTCTACTCTACGCCGCTGCACTCTACTCTGCGCCGCTGCACTCTACTCTACGCCGCTGCACTCTACTCTAATCTGTGCCGCTGCACTCTAATCTGTGCCACTTCACTCTACTTTGCATCACTGCACTCTTTGCCGCTCTATTCTGCACAACTCTACTTTCGACCACTACACACCAGTTCGAAAGGAGTAGGTGACGCTGCTGAGCGCCACTGGATGTAAATGGGGGGGGATTTATTTCAGACAGCCCCATTGATTACGGCAGCAATGAAATACTTAAACATGTTAGACATTTCTAACTTCTTGGGTGGATGACGAGTCCTGCCCAGCCCCCAGTTTACTCCTAGCTTGTAATGTGCTGTTACAGGTAAGTAGCTGTTTTCCTGTAGGTTGTCTCCTGCTTGGGAGTGGCTGGGGTCTCTCTGGCTATTGTCGTTGATTCTGTCTCTACAGTCTGGACTCCAGAGGTGGGTCCTGGCCTCAGTTACTGACCCCCCCCCTTTTCTTCTTCTTTCCTCTCTCCAGGCCTACATCTCCTTAACACCACCATGGCGTCGGGCACCCCGGGGGCGCGGATGACCTCCTCCGTCAGCATCAACATCTCCACTCCCAGCTTCTACAACCCCCAGAAGAAGTTTGCCCCCGTGGTGGCTCCCAAACCCAAACTTAACCCCTTCAAGGCAGGAGGAGGGGAGGGGCTTGACCTGCCCCCACCCCCAGCTGCTACTCCCACCCCACCGGCGGTGTCTGGTGGCAGTGCCCGCGCCCTGATTGGACGGGTCGGGGAGATCCCTGCCCTGCCTGAAGGTACAGAAATGTGTTTTTCGTGTGTATGTCTTTTTCTGCCTCTGGTGCCAACATTCCAACCTCCTCACAGGTGCCTCTTTGGTATCACCCTCTTCCCCCCCCCCCCCCCCCCCCCACCGACCAAGCATCTGTTGCCTCAAGTGTGTCTGCCTCTGTGATGTCACACGTCCACACTCCTCGTGTCTGTCTCTATCTGATATCCAACCTCAAGTGTGTCTGTCTGCTCGATCTGATATCCACTTCCTCAAGGGTGTCTGCGTCTTTTCTATCCATTATCCACCCACCTGAAGTTGTCTACCTCTGTGACATATTATCAAACCTCAGTGTTTTCGATACATTATCCTCCCTCCTCGTGTCTGTCTGCCTGCCTCCTATGATGTATCCACCCACCTCTAGACTGTGTGTGTGTCTGTTTGTGATATCAGTTTTGCAGTGTGAATCTTTTCTGGATTCACATGCTACGCCATCTAGTGGTTGGGTCCGGAATTGTAGTATTTCTTCTGGTTTTTAGGTCTCGCCTGTCGATGCGCATGCGCATCGAGCAAGCGAGACTATGGGGGCTTATCCACTCTTTATCCACTGCAAGGAATCGTGGCGATTCCTTGCAGTGCCCGTGACTTTTAAGCTCAATGCGCATGCGCATTGAGCTTAAAAGCGCGTGCACGTCCGTCTTGTTTTACCCGCTCCGCCCCCTCCCCTTCCCGCCGTGTCGCATTTCTCCTCCCCCCTCCCCTCTCTTCCCTCCGTCTTGTTTGTTTATTTTACCCGCTCCGCCCCCTCCCCTGCCCGCCGTGTCGCATTTCTCCTCCCCCCTCCCCTCTCTTCCCTCCGTCTTGTTTGTTTATTTTACCCGCTCCGCCCCCTCCCCTGCCCGCCGTGTCGCATTTTTTTTTAAATCCCCACTTCCCCCCTGACGTCACAAACAATAACTTTGCAAACTTTTTGCAGGGCCATCCTCACCTGAAACGTTCCTTTCTCCAACTTTTTTGACAGTTACATGACGCATCGCTGTGAGCTATTCCTGCAGAAGCACCCACGCTTCATCCTCTCCCTCAGCCATTCCCCAATTATTCGTTATAAGGATCCTAGGAGCTAGCTCTCGCTCCAGTTAACAGTGTGGCATCAGCAGGAATACAACACCTCGTGTATATCCGCACTTGCCACATTAGAACATCTAAAAGAGATTACAAAAGACTTTCAGGTAGGCACAGCACTGGACTTGCTCCAATAAACATGTTTTACGGAGTGAAAAGCAAACCTGCAGATAGATTTTCTTGCATTACCCCCTGGCGGCTGATCGCGGTTAAGCACAGACTAGACCGATGTTTGTCGGAACATCAAATAACCAGTCCCTGCTGTTGCTGACAGTGTATTTTGGTTTATTAAATCCCGTGAACGTTGAGCACTGCGGGGAATACACTTCACATTATGCAGTACCAGTGTCACGTTCCTCAGCGTTTCTTGCTACACAGCTCCTTCTGTTGCACCTACTTTCTGCCCTGGCCCCTCACCCTCTCCTTGAGGTGAGCTCGGCATCACCCTCGCTCATAGCCTCGAATCCATCACCCTGCTTCCAGTATGCACACCCCGAGCACGTCCTCGAAACACATTCCCATTCTGTCCATTCCTATGCATCATTCATTTATCACGCAGACACCTCTCAGATCCGTTTCAAAGCCAAACTGCAACTTTCTTGCACTCTCACTCACCCTCACTCACCCTCAACCCCTCACTCACCCTCAACCCCTCACTCACCCTCAACCCCTCACTCACCCTCACTCACCCTCACTCACCCTCACTCACCCTCACTCACCCTCACTCACCCTCACTCACCCTCACTCACCCTCACTCACCCTCACTCACCCTCACTCACCCTCACTCACCCTCACTCACCCTCACTCACCCTCACTCACCCTCACTCACCCTCACTCACCCTCACTCACCCTCACTCACCCTCACTCACCCTCACTCACCCTCACTCACCCTCACTCACCCTCACTCACCCTCACTCTCACTCTCTCACCCTCACTCACCCTCACTCTCACTCTCTCACCCTCACTCTCACTCACCCTCACTCTCTCACCCTCACTCTCACTCACCCTCACTCTCACTCACCCTCACTCTCTCACCCTCACCCACCCTCACCCTCAACCCCTCACTCACTCACCCTCACTCACCCTCACCCACCCTCACCCTCACTCACCCTCAACCCCTCACCCTCACACAGTGCAATAGGTCTCGGAGCATTTGAGTTAGAGCTTTTAGAAATGTTTATGGCTTTTTTTTTTTAATTCTTTAGCATTGGCTACAGGAAACAAAAATGCTAAAGATTTACAAAAAAACCCATAAACAATTCTAAAAGCACTAACTCTAATGCTGCGAGACCTATTGCATTTCCAATGCTTGTTGTTGTTGTTGGTGGGCATCGACATACCACCATTTGGTGTCCTTCTTTGACGTCGACGTGCTTCCTCCGGAAGCTTCCACCTTTAGTCCCCATCTTCAAATTCTTTTTTTCCTGCCCGTTGGGCCGGGATCGTCATGGAAGGAGCTCCAAGGATTTGGAGAGAAGAATCCACAAAAATTGAAAAAAAATGTTCTATAGGTCAGCGATACGCACATTTGATTTTTCGGTTATCGATTTCATCATTTAAAGTACGCTGAAAAGTGAAAATAACAAAACTTTGACAAACAGGAGAATGCGCTTGCAGGGGGCTCCCTTCGAGAAGTAATGGACAAGACGCCGTTCAAGTTCTGCAGGAATTGCCACCACAAGTACGTGCAGAAAGATCAGCATCCAGTTTACAATGTTTGCCTTCTGCTCGATCACCAAAGTCAAGACTGCAACGGGTGCTTGGCCTTCACCCCGAAGACGTTGAGGATGAGAGAAAGGCTGAGAGGGGCCAACTACAACATGCAGGGACAGGGCCCTTCACCATGGCTTGGAGACCTGGGCGCCTCTAGCGAACAAGTGGCCATGTCGCAGAAGGGCCTGACATAGAGTACACAGACGTCCAGGTCGCAATGATCAAGAAGAAGACTTCTAAGGAGGTAAGAGATACGTCAGCTTTGAAAAAAGTTGAAGAGTCACGCGAAACGGACTCAAAAGCATTGAGAGGAGCCTCAGCGTCTAAGCAATCGACCACAGAAGCATCCAAAGATAGGCAGCCCGTCTGATCCTTGGACAAGGACTCCAAAATGGCAAAGACCTTCTCAAAATCGAGGATGTCGAAAGAATGACACGATAAAGACTCGACAAAGAGGTCAAAACAGGTTTCCGCAACCACATACCTGAGTGAAGAATATATAGCAGGTTCGGCATGAAGTATAGCCACTGCCGCATCCTGGTCACGGACGGGCGCAAACGGGCAAGACTCCGGCACAGATCCGGCGCGCCCGCCAAGCGCGTCCGCTGCGCGGAGACATGCCCCTCCATTTTATAGTATCCGTCAGGGTGCGTGGTGACGCTTCCCCACACAAAGATGGCCGCTAAAGATTTCGACCCGCCCGGGACACCGCTGTCTCAGCCCTGAGACGGCTGATGCTAGTCACCGAGGGTTACAGAAATGATTCAAAGGGTGCCACGCTATTCAATCAGCTGTGGACCAGATGGAGCGGTAGTGGCGCTGCTATCAGAGTCAGCTTGTGCACAGAAACAGTCAGCGTTTACAATTTAAATGATACCGAGTATCAGGTGAGATTAGTGCCAAAAAGTTAAAATGCAAATAAGGCAGGCAACTGAGTAAAATAAAAAAAACACAACCTCCCGGCTTCCGCCTCAGGAGGAAATCACATTCACGCTAGGATAGTGTCCTCAGAGGTCGGTCTGCAGGCACTAGAAGTGTGACACTGTTTTAGGTCTGTCTTCACAGCTCAGTTGTCCCCATTCCCTAATGTTTACACCAAGCAAGAATGGCCTTTAGGTCTGTCCCCT
Organism: Lissotriton vulgaris; assembly: GCF_964263255.1. Taxonomy (NCBI): domain Eukaryota; kingdom Metazoa; phylum Chordata; class Amphibia; order Caudata; family Salamandridae; genus Lissotriton; species Lissotriton vulgaris. The sequence continues at coordinate 720,088 of NW_028241094.1, read as the reverse complement.
TCAGTCACTGCTTCGAGAACACACCAATCACAGCCCATCTCTCTGGCTCTGCTGGGATTGGTTATTGGGTGTATCGCTCCGCCTCCTTAGAAGTGGTTCCATTGTAATACATGAGGCATTTGGAGTTTGTGTGACCTCTAGGGAAAAGAGGGTGCCCCCTGTTGGGGGAATGAGGGCACCCCGTGCTGGGGAATGAATGTGCCCCGTGGCTTGGGGTGCGAGAGCGCCCCGTGGCTTGGGGTGCGAGGGCGCCCTGTGTACTTGGGGTGCGAGGGCGCCCTGTGTACTTGGGGTGCGAGGGCGCCCCGTGTACTTGGGGTGCGAGGGCGCCCTGTGGCTTGGGGTGCGAGAGCGCCCCGTGTACTTGGGGTGCGAGAGCGCGCCTCATGCCTTGGGGTACAAGAGCGCCCCGTGCCGGGGCTCAGAGCGCCGTCTGCTTTGGTCCACTTGGCTATAGTGCTGAGTGTCAGTGGGCTGAAGCCTGGCACGAGCCGCCTGTTCCTCTGTTCACCCACTCCAGGCTCCTTCTCCCCTCCTAGGTGGTACCTGCAGGTAGACGCAGTCTGTGACCAGGAGCTGTCCTCCAGGTACCTTCCAACCCTCCACCCTGACCCTCTGGGTACCCTCCACCCTGACCCTCTGGGTACCCTCCACCCTGACCCTCTGCCCCCCTCTACTCTGACCCTCTGCCCCCTCTACTCTGACCCTCTGCCCCCCAGGTACCTTCCAACCCTCCTCCCTGACCCTCTGGGTACCCTCCACCCTGACCCTCTGCCCCCCTGGGTACCCTCCACCCTGACCCCCTCCACCCTGACCCTCTGCCCCCCTGGGTACCCTCCACCCTGACCCTCTGCCCCCCCTGGGTACCCTCCACCCTGACCCTCTGCCCCCCAGGTACCCTCCACTCTGACCCTCTGTCCCCCGGGTACCCTCCACCCTGACCCTCTGCCCCCCCCCAGGTACCCTCCACCCTGACCCTCTGCCCCCCCGGGTACCCTCCACCCTGACCCTCTGCCCCCCAGGTACCTTCCAACCCTCCTCCCTGACCCTCTGGGTACCCTCCACCCTGACCCTCTGCCCCCCTGGGTACCCTCCACCCTGACCCCCTCCACCCTGACCCCCTCCACCCTGACCCTCTGCCCCCCTGGGTACCCTCCACCCTGACCCTCTGCCCCCCCTGGGTACCCTCCACCCTGACCCTCTGCCCCCCAGGTACCCTCCACTCTGACCCTCTGTCCCCCGGGTACCCTCCACCCTGACCCTCTGCCCCCCCCGGGTACCCTCCACCCTGACCCTCTGCCCCCCCCCCCCCGGGTACCCTCCACCCTGACCCTCTGCCCCCCCTGGTACGCTCCACCCTGACCCTCTGCCTCCCCGGGTACCCTCCGCCCTGACCCTCTGCCTTCTCTCCACCCTGCCCCTCTGTCCCCCCGGTACCCTCCCCTCTGTCCTCAGGGTACCCTCCACCCTGACCCTCTGTCCTCTGGGTACCCTCCAACCTGACCCTCTGCCCCCAGGTACCCTCCAACCTGACCCTCTGCCCCCAGGTACCCTCCAACCTGACCCTCTGCCCCCAGGTACCCTCCAACCTGACCCTCTGCCCCCAGGTACCCTCTACCCTGACCCTCTGCCCTGAGATACCCTCTTTCCTCGAGGTACCCTCCCCTCTGTCCCCCGGGTACCCCCCACCCTGACCCTCTGTCCCCCGGGTACCCTCCATCCCAACCCTCTGCCCCCGGGTACCTCCACCTGCCCCCCAGATACCCTCCACCCTGACCCTCTGTTCCCCGGGTACCCTCCACCCTGACTCTCTGTCCCCCGGGTACCCTCCACCCTGACTCTCTGTCCCCGGAGTACCCTCCACCCTGACCCTCTGTCCCCTGGGTAGCCTCCACCCTGACCCTCTGGGTACCCTCCACCATTACCCTCTGTCCTCTTTTCATCCTAGATCTGCCGCTGCCTCCGCCCCCACCCCTGGGTGATGACGATGGCGTGGGCTCACCCACCAGTGCCTTTCCACCACCACCGCCACCTCCAGCCTTCGAGGAGCCATTCCCGCCTGCACCGGAGGAGGTCTTCCCTTCGCCGCCCCCCCCTGCTGCGGATGCTGGACCCCCGGCCGCAGTCACCATCTCAATACAGGTGCGTTTGGGGGGGCTGAGGGGTGGATGCGGGTGGTGATGGTTGAGTGAAGGGGTCTGATGAGAGTGGACTCTTGGGGGACCGGTGACCAGGAGAAGCTGCAAATGGGCCTCAAATGTGATATATTTTTTTTTATACATTTATTTTGTGTTTTATAGAGCGCAAACCTGACCCGTTAGGGTATCAAAGCGCTTTACAGAGTCATAGAGTTGTACAAAAGGCTTGAAATCATAAGAGGATACCATCAATTGGGAGGGGGCGGGGGGCCGGGTACATGAGGGATGGAGGGGTACAATGTACAGTTTACATTAGTTACTCAAGACAAGGCTCCAGGGTTCTTGGTGGGGTTACTAGGTCATCAGAGGGAGGCAATAGCCGTGAAATGATCAGGGTGTTTGTGGCAGTGGAAGGTAACATTTTAAGCGAGGAATTTACCCATGAGGATGGATTTGGGCTCCTTTTTGAAGCATGCAAGAGAGGGGATTCTTCTGATGGCGAGTGGGAGAGAGTTCCATATTCTTGGTGCAGCCCCAGCAAAAGCCCAATTGTACTTTTTTTCTTTCCGCAAGTGTTCAGACTGGAGTAGGAGGTCTCTGGCGGACCGTGAGTTTCTGATCCCTCCGGATACCACAAGTTTCTGCGCCAGTTATGCAAGGGAGTTTTAGTATAAGGCCTAGTGCGTGATGCATGCCAGCATAAGCTGTATTCTGGCCTCGAGAGGAAGCCAGTTCAGCGCTTTCAGGTGTTGAGAAATGTGATCAAATTTCCTTGTTGGTGAAATGTTGGGGTGCTCCCAACCCTAACCACTCTGTCCTCCCCCCTACTGTTCCACAGGACCCCCCGCCGCGCCCTCAACTCAACAGCATTGATCGGGACATTGACTCCTTCGCCTGTATGCTCGCCGACATGGAGGCCAAAGATCCCTTCCGCTCGCGGGTAAGTGACCGAGCATCATATGGGGGGGTTAAGGGGGGCTCTACCGTTGAGGTCTTCTTGAGAACCCCCTGCACACTCCTGCTTGAAATGGGTACTTTTCAGCCAGAACCAGTCAACACGTGCCCCCAGAGAGGGCCTGGCCAACCTACGGGGCCTGTGTCCATCACCACCCACAAGCCTCTTCGTAAAGGCCAACCATGACAAGCCGCCACCACAACCCTCACAGACCTACCCAGAAGATGCTGTTCAAGGAGCACTCCTCTCTCCAATCCCACGTGCTCCTGCCGGACTCCCTCATGTCCACGCTAATTAAAACACTCGTCTGAATTCACATCCACACGCAGACCCTCACCTCAGAGTGCGGATGGACTGTGGTAGACCCTCAGACCTTTACTTATGGGGGTACGTTCATGAGGCCTATTATAGGACCACCTAGGATCTCTCAAGACTGTACATTTATGAGCCACAGTCCAGGCTCTGTCACCTGTCCTTCAGACTGTACATTCACAGGCTCTGTACACCTGTCCTTCAGACTGTACATTCACAGGCTCTGTACACCTGTCCTTCAGACTGTACATTCACAGGCTCTGTCCACCCGTCCTTCAGACTGTGCGTTCACAGGCTCTGTCCACCTGTCCTTCAGACTGTGCATTCACAGGCTCTGTCCACCCGTCCTTCAGACTGTGCATTCACAGGCTCTGTCCACCCGTCCTTCAGACTGTGCATTCACAGGCTCTGTCCACCCGTCCTTCAGACTGTGCATTCACAGGCTCTGTCCACCCGTCCTTCAGACTGTGCATTCACAGGCTCTGTCCACCCGTCCTTCAGACTGTGCATTCACAGGCTCTGTCCACCCGTCCTTCAGACTGTGCATTCACAGGCTCTGTCCACCCGTCCTTCACACTGTGCATTCACAGGCTCTGTACACCTGTCCTTCAGACTGTACATTCACAGGCTCTGCCACCCGTCCTTCAGACTGTGCGTTCACAGGCTCTGTCCACCCGTCCTTCAGACTGTGCGTTCACAGGCTCTGTCCACCCGTCCTTCAGACTGTGCGTCTGCTGTGCACGCTGTAGATCCTCGTAGACCTTCTCCACATCTACTAAGACTATGGTAGGATGTCATAAGACTCTTCGACTCTACATTATGTATGCCTGTTATAGAACTTTGTATACCTTCTCTTCCACCGTACATCCACACTGACTATGGTAGGGCATTATAACCATCTCTTCAACTCTACATTATGTATGCCTGTTATAGGACTTTGTATACCTTCTCTCCCACCCTACATCCACACTGACTATGGTGGGGCATTATAACCATCTCTTCGACTCTACATTATGTATGCCTGTTGTAGGACTTTGTATACCTTCTCTTCCACCGTACATCCACACTGACTATGGTAGGGCATTATAACCATCTCTTCGACTCTGCATTATGTATGCCTGTTGTAGGACTTTGTATACCTTCTCTTCCACCGTACATCCACCCTGACTATGGTAGGGCATTATAACCATCTCTTTGACTCTACATTATTTATGGCTGTTGTAGGACTTTGTATACCTTCTCTTCCATCGTACATCCACACTGACTATGGTGGGGCATTATACCCATCTCTTCGACTCTACATTATGTAAACCTGTTGTAGGACTTTGTATACCTTCTCTCCCACCGTACATCCACACTGACTAGTGTGGGCCATTATAACCATCTCTTCGACTCTACATTATGTATGCCTGGTATAGAACTTTGTATACCTTCTCTTCCACCGTACATCCACACTGACTATGGTAGGGCATTATAACCATCTCTTCGACTCTGCATTATGTATGCCTGTTGTAGGACTTTGTATACCTTCTCTTCCACCGTACATCCACACTGACTATGGTAGGGCATTATAACCATCTCTTCGACTCTACATTATGTATGCCTGTTGTAGGACTTTGTATACCTTCTCTTCCACCGTACATCCACACTGGCTATGGTGGGGCATTATAATCATCTCTTCGACTCTACATTATGTATGCCTGTTGTAGGACTTTGTATACCTTCTCTTCCACCGTACATCCACACTGACTATGGTGGGGAATTATAACCATCTCTTCGACTCTACATTATGTATGCCTGTTATAGAACTTTGTATACCTTCTCTTCCACCCTACATCCACACTGACTATGGTGGGGCATTATAACCATCTCTTCGACTCTACATTATGTATGCCTGTTATAGAACTTTGTATACCTTCTCTTCCACCGTACATCCACACTGACTATGGTGGGGCATTATAACCATCTCTTCAACTCTACATTATGTATGCCTGTTGTAGGACTTTGTATACCTTCTCTTCCACCGTACATCCACACTGACTATGGGGGGGCATTATAATCATCTCTTCGACTCTACATTATGTATGCCTGTTGTAGGACTTTGTATACCTTCTCTTCCACCGTACATCCACACTGACTATGGTGGGGAATTATAACCATCTCTTCGACTCTACATTATGTATGCCTGTTATAGAACTTTGTATACCTTCTCTTCCACCCTACATCCACACTGACTATGGTGGGGCATTATAACCATCTCTTCGACTCTACATTATGTATGCCTGTTGTAGGACTTTGTATACCTTCTCTTCCACCGTACATTCACACTGACTATGGTGGGGCATTATAACCATCTCTTCAACTCTACATTATGTATGCCTGTTGTAGGACTTTGTATACCTTCTCTACCACCCTACATCCACACTGACTATGGTGGGGCATTATAACCATCTCTTCGACTCTACATTATGTATGCCTGTTGTAGGACTTTGTATACCTTTTCTTCCACCGTACATCCACACTGACTATGGTGGGGCATTATAACCATCTCTTCAACTCTACATTATGTATGCCTGTTGTAGGACTTTGTATACCTTCTCTTTCACCCTACATCCACACTGACTATGGTGGGGCATTATAACCATCTCTTCAACTCTACATTATGTATGTCTGTTGTAGGACTTTGTATACCTTCTCTTCCACCCTACATCCACACTGACTATGGTGGGGCATTAGACCCATCTCTTCGACTCTACATTATGTATGCCTGTTGTAGGACTTTGTATACCTTCTCTTCCACCGTACATCAACACTGACTATGGTGGGGCATTATAACCATCTCTTCGACTCTACATTATGTATGCCTGTTGTAGGACTTTGTATACCTTCTCTTCCACCCTACATCCACACTGACTGGTGGGCCATTATAACCATCTCTTCGACTCTGCATTATGTATGCCTGTTGTAGGGCGTTGTATACCTTCTCTTCCACCCTACATCCACACTGACTATGGTGGGCCATTATAACCATCTCTTCGACTCTACATTATGTATGCCTGTTGTAGGACTTTGTATACCTTCTCTTCCACCCTACATCCACACTGACTATGGTGGGCCATTATAACCATCTCTTCGACTCTACATTATGTATGCCTGTTATAGAACTTTGTATACCTTCTCTTCCACCGTACATCCACACTGACTATGGTGGGGCATTATAACCATCTCTTCAACTCTACATTATGTATGCCTGTTGTAGGACTTTGTATACCTTCTCTTCCACCGTACATCCACACTGACTATGGGGGGGCATTATAATCATCTCTTCGACTCTACATTATGTATGCCGGTTGTAGGACTTTGTATACCTTCTCTTCCACCGTACATCCACACTGACTATGGTGGGGAATTATAACCATCTCTTCGACTCTACATTATGTATGCCTGTTATAGAACTTTGTATACCTTCTCTTCCACCCTACATCCACACTGACTATGGTGGGGCATTATAACCATCTCTTCGACTCTACATTATGTATGCCTGTTGTAGGACTTTGTATACCTTCTCTTCCACCGTACATTCACACTGACTATGGTGGGGCATTATAACCATCTCTTCAACTCTACATTATGTATGCCTGTTGTAGGACTTTGTATACCTTCTCTACCACCCTACATCCACACTGACTATGGTGGGGCATTATAACCATCTCTTCGACTCTACATTATGTATGCCTGTTGTAGGACTTTGTATACCTTTTCTTCCACCGTACATCCACACTGACTATGGTGGGGCATTATAACCATCTCTTCAACTCTACATTATGTATGCCTGTTGTAGGACTTTGTATACCTTCTCTTTCACCCTACATCCACACTGACTATGGTGGGGCATTATAACCATCTCTTCAACTCTACATTATGTATGTCTGTTGTAGGACTTTGTATACCTTCTCTTCCACCCTACATCCACACTGACTATGGTGGGGCATTAGACCCATCTCTTCGACTCTACATTATGTATGCCTGTTGTAGGACTTTGTATACCTTCTCTTCCACCGTACATCAACACTGACTATGGTGGGGCATTATAACCATCTCTTCGACTCTACATTATGTATGCCTGTTGTAGGACTTTGTATACCTTCTCTTCCACCGTACATCCACACTGGCTATGGTGGGGCATTATAATCATCTCTTCGACTCTACATTATGTATGCCTGTTGTAGGACTTTGTATACCTTCTCTTCCACCGTACATCCACACTGACTATGGTGGGGAATTATAACCATCTCTTCGACTCTACATTATGTATGCCTGTTATAGAACTTTGTATACCTTCTCTTCCACCCTACATCCACACTGACTATGGTGGGGCATTATAACCATCTCTTCGACTCTACATTATGTATGCCTGTTATAGAACTTTGTATACCTTCTCTTCCACCGTACATCCACACTGACTATGGTGGGGCATTATAACCATCTCTTCAACTCTACATTATGTATGCCTGTTGTAGGACTTTGTATACCTTCTCTTCCACCGTACATCCACACTGACTATGGGGGGGCATTATATTCATCTCTTCGACTCTACATTATGTATGCCTGTTGTAGGACTTTGTATACCTTCTCTTCCACCGTACATCCACACTGACTATGGTGGGGAATTATAACCATCTCTTCGACTCTACATTATGTATGCCTGTTATAGAACTTTGTATACCTTCTCTTCCACCCTACATCCACACTGACTATGGTGGGGCATTATAACCATCTCTTCGACTCTACATTATGTATGCCTGTTGTAGGACTTTGTATACCTTCTCTTCCACCGTACATTCACACTGACTATGGTGGGGCATTATAACCATCTCTTCAACTCTACATTATGTATGCCTGTTGTAGGACTTTGTATACCTTCTCTACCACCCTACATCCACACTGACTATGGTGGGGCATTATAACCATCTCTTCGACTCTACATTATGTATGCCTGTTGTAGGACTTTGTATACCTTTTCTTCCACCGTACATCCACACTGACTATGGTGGGGCATTATAACCATCTCTTCAACTCTACATTATGTATGCCTGTTGTAGGACTTTGTATACCTTCTCTTTCACCCTACATCCACACTGACTATGGTGGGGCATTATAACCATCTCTTCAACTCTACATTATGTATGTCTGTTGTAGGACTTTGTATACCTTCTCTTCCACCCTACATCCACACTGACTATGGTGGGGCATTAGACCCATCTCTTCGACTCTACATTATGTATGCCTGTTGTAGGACTTTGTATACCTTCTCTTCCACCGTACATCAACACTGACTATGGTGGGGCATTATAACCATCTCTTCGACTCTACATTATGTATGCCTGTTGTAGGACTTTGTATACCTTCTCTTCCACCCTACATCCACACTGACTGGTGGGCCATTATAACCATCTCTTCGACTCTGCATTATGTATGCCTGTTGTAGGGCGTTGTATACCTTCTCTTCCACCCTACATCCACACTGACTATGGTGGGCCATTATAACCATCTCTTCGACTCTGCATTATGTATGCCTGTTGTAGGGCGTTGTATACCTTCTCTTCCCCCGTACATCCACACTGACTAGTGTGGGCCATTTTTATAACCATCTCTTCGACTCTACATTATGTATGCCTGTTATAGAACTTTGTATACCTTCTCTTCCACCGTACATCCACACTGACTATGGTTAGGCATTATAACCATCTCTTCGACTCTACATTATGTATGCCTGTTATAGAACTTTGTATACCTTCTCTTCCACCGTACATCCACACTGACTATGGTGGGGCATTATAACCATCTCTTCGACTCTACATTATGTATACCTGTTGTAGGACTTTGTATACCTTCTCTTCCACCGTACATCCACACTGACTATGGTGGGGCATTATAACCATCTCTTAGCCTCTACATTATGTATGCCTGTTGTAGGACTTTGTATACCTTCTCTTCCACCGTACATCCACACTGACTATGGTGGGGCATTATAACCATCTCTTCGACTCTACATTATGTATGCCTGTTGTAGTACTTTGTATACCTTCTCTTCCACCGTACATCCACACTGACTATGGTAGGGCATTATAACCATCTCTTCAACTCTACATTATGTATGCCTGTTATAGAACTCTGTATACCTTCTCTTCCACCCTACATCCACACTGACTATGGTGGGGCATTATAACCATCTCTTCGACTCTACATTATGTATGCCTGTTATAGAACTTTGTATACCTTCTCTTCCACCGTACATCCACACTGACTATGGTGGGGAATTATAACCATCTCTTCGACTCTACATTATGTATGCCTGTTGTAGGACTTTGTATACCTTCTCTTCCACCCTACATCCACACTGACTATGGTGGGGCATTATAACCATCTCTTCAACTCTACATTATGTATGTCTGTTGTAGGACTTTGTATACCTTCTCTACCACCCTACATCCACACTGACTATGGTGGGGCATTATAACCATCTCTTCGACTCTACATTATGTATGCCTGTTGTAGGACTTTGTATACCTTCTCTCCCACCGTACATCCACACTGACTATGGTGGGGCATTATAACCATCTCTTCGACTCTACATTATGTATGCCTGTTATAGAACTTTGTATACCTTCTCTTCCACCGTACATCCACACTGACTATGGTTAGGCATTATAACCATCTCTTCGACTCTACATTATGTATGCCTGTTATAGAACTTTGTATACCTTCTCTTCCACCGTACATCCACACTGACTATGGTGGGGCATTATAACCATCTCTTCGACTCTACATTATGTATACCTGTTGTAGGACTTTGTATACCTTCTCTTCCACTGTACATCCACACTGACTATGGTGGGGCATTATAACCATCTCTTCAACTCTACATTATGTATGCATGTTATAGAACTTTGTATACCTTCTCTTCCACTGTACATCCACACTGACTATGGTGGGGCATTATAACCATCTCTTCGACTCTACATTATGTATGCCTGTTGTAGGACTTTGTACACCTTCTCTTCCACCGTACATCCACACTGACTATGGTGGGGCATTATAACCATCTCTTCGACTCTGCATTATGTATGCCTGTTGTAGGACTTTGTATACCTTCTCTTCCACCGTACATCCACACTGACTATGGTGGGGCATTATAACCATCTCTTCGACTCTGCATTATGTATGTCTGTTGTAGGACTTTGTATACCTTCTCTCCCACCGTACATCCACACTGACTATGGTGGGGCATTATAACCATCTCTTCGACTCTGCATTATGTATGCCTGTTATAGAACTTTCTATACCTTCTCTTCCACCGTACATCCACACTGACTATGGTGGGGCATTATAACCATCTCTTCGACTCTACATTATGTATGCCTGTTGTAGGACTTTGTATACCTTCTCTTCCACCGTACATCCACACTGACTATGGTAGGGCATTATAACCATCTCTTCGACTCTGCATTATGTATGCCTGTTATAGAACTTTGTATACCTTCTCTTCCACCGTACATCCACACTGACTATGGTGGGGCATTATAACCATCTCTTCGACTCTACATTATGTATGCCTGTTGTAGGACTTTGTATACCTTCTCTTCCACCGTACATCCACACTGACTATGGTAGGGCATTATAACCATCTCTTCGACTCTACATTATGTATGCCTGTTGTAGGACTTTGTATACCTTCTCTCCCACCGTACATCCACACTGACTATGGTGGGGCATTATAACCATCTCTTCGACTCTACATTATGTATGCCTGTTGTAGGACTTTGTATACCTTCTCTTCCATCCTACATCCACACTGACTATGGTGGGGCATTATAACCATCTCTTAGCCTCTACATTATGTATGCCTGTTGTAGGACTTTGTATACCTTCTCTTCCACCGTACATCCACACTGACTATGGTGGGGCATTATAACCATCTCTTCGACTCTACATTATGTATGCCTGTTGTAGGACTTTGTATACCTTCTCTTCCACCGTACATCCACACTGACTATGGTGGGGCATTATAACCATCTCTTCGACTCTACATTATGTATGCCTGTTGTAGGACTTTGTATACCTTCTCTTCCACCCTACATCCACACTGACTATGGTGGGGCATTATAACCATCTCTTCGACTCTACATTATGTATACCTGTTATAGAACTTTGTATACCTTCTCTCCCACCGTACATCCACACTGACTATGGTGGGGCATTATAACCATCTCTTCGACTCTACATTATGTATGCCTGTTATAGAACTTTGTATACCTTCTCTTCCACCGTACATCCACACTGACTATGGTGGGGCATTATAACCATCTCTTCGACTCTACATTATGTATGCCTGTTCTAGGACTTTGTATACCTTCTCTTCCATCGTACATCCACACTGACTATGGTGGGGCATTATAACCATCTCTTTGACTCTGCATTATGTATGTCTGTTGTAGGACTTTGTATACCTTCTCTTCCACCGTACATCCACACTGACTATGGTGGGGCATTATAACCATCTCTTCGACTCTGCATTATGTAAACCTGTTATAGACCTTTGTATGCCTTCTCTTCCACCGTACATCCACACTGACTATGGTGGGGCATTATAACCATCTCTTCGACTCTACATTATGTATGCCTGTTCTAGGACTTTGTATACCTTCTCTTCCATCGTACATCCACACTGACTATGGTGGGGCATTATAACCATCTCTTTGACTCTGCATTATGTATGTCTGTTGTAGGACTTTGTATACGTTCTCTTCCACCGTACATCCACACTGACTATGGTGGGGCATTATAACCATCTCTTCGACTCTACATTATGTAAACCTGTTATAGACCTTTGTATGCCTTCTCTTCCACCGTACATCCACACTGACTAGTGTGGGCCATTATAACCATCTCTTCGACTCTACACTATGTATGCCTGTGTTGGACACGGGGCAACCAGTCCACATAGGGTAGCCTGGCACAGAGTGGGGACAGCTAAACTCCAAAGGCCGACGTGTTGTGCTTACATTACTCGCTCACAGTAACCCAGCGTTCCACCACTGAAAATAAAGGGCACCACACCAGTTTAGAAAAATATGGGCTGTTTTATAAAAGTCTCTCTGTGATTCCTTAGCCGTGTTTAGATTCCATACATAAAACAGCTTTGCATTTGTTGGTTTGCACATTCAGTTATAATTGGCATTAACGGCACATTTTTCCCTCAGTTGAAAGGAAGTCCGTGGGAATTCCTAGTCCTTTGACACACATTGGTTATTCTACAGATTTCAGTGAAGCAAATACCAACTGGGCAGGTTCCCAGCAAGGCAGTCAACTCTCTGCATAACCTTTAAATAAAGGAAAGACAACGTGGTCTCCCTGGGCTTGACACCTCATCAAATAGTATTCAATAAACAGGTCAATGTGCCCTGGATGGAACTCTATAAACCGGTGAGAGATTTATAGTATGGGTTACACCTAAAATGGTAAACTACCTCTTTCATTTCATAAACACATGGATTCCTGAATAGTCTCAAGGAGATGAATGAATGAATGAATGAAATTATTTATAGAGCGCACGATGGCCAAACGGCTTCCTGGCGCTGAGAGCTCTAGGGAACAGAACAGACAGGGCCATGGAGGTTAGCGGGGGTAGGCCAGGGCAAACAGGAATGTTTTGAACGCTTTACGGAAGTGTGAGAAGATAGGAATAGAACGCATAGAGAGAGGAAGGGAGTTCCAAAACCGGGGTGCAAGAACAGAGAACCTAGTTCCACCAGTACGAGTTTTACGGAAACGGGGAACTGTGAAAAGGCAGAGGAAGATGAGCGGAGAGTGCGGAGAGGGGTGTGAAGGGAAATCAGAGAGTTGATGAACGCCGGTGCAGAGCGATCAAGAGCCCGGAAGACTAGGCAACCTAGTTTGAACAAGGATCTCTGCAGGATGGGTAACCAGTGAAGGGATTTGAGGACAGGAGTGATGTGGTGAGTTTTGGGCAAGTGAAAAATGAGACGGGCAGCCTGATTCTGGATAGCTTGAAGGCGGCGGGTTTCGTAGGCAGGAATACCCACGAACAAGCTATTGCCATAATCAAGGCGGGAAGTGATAAGGGCAGAAATGATGATTTTAAGAGAGTCAAGAGAAAAGAAACGAGAAATTTTTCGGATCAGCCGAAGGGAGAGGAAGCAGGAGGACACCACGGCACTGACCTGGCCATGCATGGACAGGTCCTGGCTGACCTTAATGCCCAAAGTTTTAACAGAGGGAACCGGGGTGGGAGGGGGGCCAAGAATAGGGGGCCAGAAAGCAGAGGACCAGGGGCTGGATGAGCCGCCAGTCAGGACAAGCCCAGTCTTATCTGGATTGAGCTTGAGGTGATTGGCGCTCATCCACCCAGAAATAAAGACCATAGTGGAACGAAAAAAAGATAGGGAGTGAGAAGAAGAAGAAAGATCAAAGACGAGCTGGAGGTCGTCTGCGTAATTATACACAGAGACCCCCAGCTCGAGAAGAGAAGAAATAAGTGGGTGAATGTAAAGGTTGAAAAGAAGAGGAGAGAGGGAGGAACCTTGGGGAACCCCACAGGACACCGGGAGGGGAAGAGCAGAAAAGCCGGGGAGGTGGACAGCTTGTGAACGTCCTGTTAGAAAGGACGTGATCCAGGAGAGGGCAGGGCCTCGTATGCCCGCTGCGCTGACACGGTCCAAAAGAATGTTATGGCCGACCGTGTCAAACGCAGCGGACAGGTCGAGGAGAACCAAAGCTTGGGGAGAGTTGGTGTCAGCCTTGGCTTTCAGCTCGTCAAGAACGGCGAGCACCACAGATTCGGTCGAATGACCCGAGCGGAAACCTGCCTGGTGAGAAGCAAGAAGTTGGTTCTGTTCGACATAAGTAGAAAGACAAGAAGTGACGTAGGATTCCAGAATTTTGGCAAGATAGGGAAGAAGAGAGATGGGCCTGAAGTTAGAAGGGAGAGCCCAGGTTTTTTAAGAATGGGGGAAACAATGGCAGATTTAAATGAAGAAGGGACCAATCCGGTGGAGAGAGAGTCATTGAGGAGGGAAAGGGGAGTAGCAGGGCAGGAAGAGAAGAGAGTTTTAAGAATGCGAGCAGGGGCACAATCGGTGGGAGAGCCAGACTTGATTTTTGTGAGCAGGGCTAAGAAGGAATCCAGGGAAAGGGGCGGGAAAAAGGAAAAGGAAGAATTAGACACGAAGGGGGCAGAATGAAGTGGAGTAAAAGGAGTAAGAGAAATGTTGGATTTAATTTTAACGATCTTCTCGATAAAGAAGTCGTTTAAAGAAGAGCAGAGGGCCTGGGAAGGAATAAAGTTAGGACAAGCACGATCAGAGGTGGCCAAGTTGTTGACCAAGGAGAAAATCTCTTTAGATTTGTTAGCCGAGAGGATTACTTGTTCGGAAAAGTACTTGGTCTTGGTCACCAAAGATAATTTGCATAAGAATACCAACACGTCCTTATGGTCGACTAATCACTTAGTAGACATGCAGGTTATAGAGCGATATAACTTATTACTCTCCTACTCATTACCAGATCATACAGTTTCATGGGATGATATCTCCTAGTGAACAGTTCCTGTTATCATATCGTTTTAACCATTCAGATGAAGAGAAAAATAGAGTAACTCCTTCTCGTGCCTGAGTTCGGACCCAACTCACAATTTCACAAGGGCCGTCAAGTGAAAGCGCTTTGGCACATTCCTAGGCTGCAGTCATTCACCAAAGTAGTTGTTCCTCAATAATGACTCTCGAGTCTCACAACTGTCAGGAAGATCTCAGGTTAACACCACCCCTTGGTTGACAGGTTCATTCAATTCGTTCCCTTATACCATCGGTGGATTCTTTCTGCCTAGGGTCGGCAGGATTGGCTCACACAATGAGAGATGGAAGAACCGCTCCCTTGTTTTACCAACAACTTTCGCTAATGCGCTAACTCCACACCACCGTTCCAGCGCGGGGTTCCAAGTGCCTCACCTGTGGGTTCCTTTACTCACCAACCCAAGGCTGACACTCACAAGAGAAACATTCACACCCGCACTGTCACCGCACCCGCTGACCCCTCTCTGGTCCCTGGGGTATTCTTAGCCGGCAGTGCAGTTGCGGAAGCTCGACGCACAAGGGCGGAAGCCTCGGTCCCCAGGCGACCCCGCCCCACGTCTCTCCCAACGCTGCCTCAGTCTCCTGTCAGTGTGGGCCAGCTTTCTCTTTCAGGCGGACCGCGGTGCCAGCTGACTCGCACCGGCAGCAGTCCTTCCAGCCGCCGGCAACAGGCCTTCCAGCCGCCACACTTCAGAACCCTCCCCCGGGATCCCGCTCACTAGTAATGATGGAGCGGTAATTTCTTCTGGTAATTAAACATAGAGCATGGTTGAGTAGCAGTTGCTGTTGTTTTTGCACTGGTCAAGGCCGCGCCCCACTAACGGAACCGCAGCGGATTCTCCGGACGTGCGTCAGACAGGGCTCGGCGAGCGAGGGGCGGTCTTGGAGTCGGTCGGCGATCGTGAGGGTGAGGTAGGCTGTTAACCTTCAGGGGGCCTGTCGGCGCTGTGGTGATACTGACCGGGACTTTGGTGGCAGGTGGCAAGCTTTCCGGTAAGTCGGCAAAAGAGGCGTGCGGGAGAGTGTGTGCCAGGAGGCGTCTCTGCCGTCTACGCTGCAGCCGCCGCCGTTATCGGTGCTGGTTGTGGGCGGGGGGGGGGCGGCGGGCGCTGGGCGCTTGGTAGGGCAGGCTTGCTCGGTCCAAAATACTGCAGCCTCCCCGGCCCTCTGAACTGCATGCTGCCGCCGCACGGGGGCTGGCTTCTTGCGCTGCCTGGGTTGCCTCCCGAGTCAGCTGTGTCAGTTCCACCCTTCAGTGCCCCCATAGGAAGGAAGTTGTGCTTTGCCTTGCTCCCTCCGGTGGCGGCCACTTTATGGACTGTCTCTCCGGGCCGGCTTAGTCTGACGTCCCTGCGGCGCTTTCTGGCTGCCTTTCCAAGCTCTGGGGCTGCTCCCCCCGCCACCCCCCCTCCCCCCACCCGAGTTTGGCAAACATCAGCCAGGCCCCGCTGCTGCCCGAACCTTAACTGTGACCGGCTGGTTGGTGTGTCATCTGATCCCCTCGCCCCATTATCTGTGCTTGACCCCATTGGGGGGAGCACAAGAGGTGAGGTCCTGACCCCCAGCCCAGTCTAGCTTGGTCTGGGCTCAGGGGAGTGGTTTCCTGTGGGCAAACAGCGGTGGTTGGAGACCAGGTACGGAGCGGGGGGGGGGTGCCTTAACCCAGCTCGCCTCGTTCCAGTTAACGATTAGGCAGAGCTCAGAAAAGTGCCAAAAAAACAACAGGTCATTCTACAGTGCAGTAAGCCATCTGCTCAACACAGGCTAAACAGTCTTCAACGCCAGAATTGTCTAAGCCTCTAGCCTCTAGACCCCGGATACGTCAGAGCCTGCTTACCCATCAGAGATCCAATTCACCGCTACCTTTTCAGACCTTCAATTTGCAACCTGCTCCGGCGGCGCCTGCCCAGCAGCTTCAGTTACAACTCTCACTACAGTACAGAATTGGTTCTAATAAACCCCTAAGCAATGAGATCCGGGAAAATAAGAAAGACTTGAACGGCACCCAAACGGCAGAAATCAAAACAGCTGGGTCCAAAAGACGAGCCCCATCAGGGCAACTGTGAGAAGGTGGCCTGATATGCAGTGCTCACTATTCTAGTGAACACTATGTATCAGTCCAGCAACCCTTATTGATGATTGGTTGTAAGTCAACCTTATAGACCAGCTATCCTAGTAGCGTGGATACGAGCAGTCTAAGGCTAAAGACTCGAGAGGGCGTGTTAAGCCAGCTGTTATACCACACATATACCCCTTGAATACCCAGTGAAAGGACACCACACAAGTGTTATGAAAATAAACAAGATATTTATTAAGAATCACAACAGCCCTGTACTCTTTATGAGGACAGGGTACTAAGCACAAAACAAAACTCTTACGAAAATACTTAAGTTAGCACAGTATATACAAATGCCCGAGGGGCACGGAAAACCATATACTCTGAAAGTGGAATGCGAAATTACTAGCAGGTAAGTACAGTACTAATAGGCTTTGGAATCGCTAGGTCTTGACTATAGAACCTTCAGATTACTTACAGGAGGCCTAGGGGACTCGGGTGCAGAGTGTGCACTCTCACGCGTGATGCGGGACAAAGTCTATGGTAGCTAGTAATGACAAAGTTAGTGTCCTCGGGCGAACCCGACCTGGTAGGAGGAAAACGAAAGTGGATTCTGACCCTTGGATAGTGAGGCTATGCTGGGGCACCGAAATGCCGAAGTTACCTAGCCCAGGGGCTGCAGCTGCATAGGACTCAAAGGACGTCGGGAATCCTCGTAGACGGACCAGGAGCCTGGAAGAAAGAAGTTGCTGGCAGGCGACAAGTGAAGAAAGTTCGGTGGATCCAAGCCTGGATCGATGGAAGATGGCACCTGAAAGCAGAGGGGACCAAGTTCGAGACTACTAGCCAGTAGTCAGTGGGCACCAGGAGGGCACCGGATGGTAGCCACCTCGACTAGGTGAGTGGGTGACGCTGTGCACGCAGATCTCACGGACCAGGAGGCGTTGTCGGCGACCAGGATGGAGGAACGAGCTGTCCCACGATGGATGAAGCTGTCGGCGTCGCTGGACCCAGGATTGGGCAACAAAGCCTTGGCAAATTCAAGCCCACGCGGTGGACTAAAAATGGCGTCTGGAGTGGACCAGGAGGGTCCGGGGTGCCTCTCTTGAAGAAGGAAGCAAGGGCCAGTCTGGAGCAACCAGACCAGCAGCAGTGATGTCGTCGGGCGTCGTGAAGAAGGCCACAAGCCAGCCGGCTAGTAGCCACACAGCGCGGTGAGCACGCAAAAGCAGAAGGGCCCCACGCAGATCGTGGAGATGCTGGAGGGCTGATCTTCGGTGCTGGAGCTGCTCAGGGTTGGGGCTTCTCGGACCCCAAAGCACTCACCAGTGGAGCACACGGTGGGCTTGTTGCAAAGAAGTCGTGCAGTCTTGGCGATCGTCGGTCCCTCGAGGTCTCGTCGCACTCACAGTTCTCAGCTTTGCTGTAGAGGTGAGTAGAGGTCAGAGGTGCCAGGGAAGCCGGGTCTCGTCGAGCTGTGTCGTCGGATTCGTGATGAAGGACTTGCAGCAGACCGCAGTGTTCTTTAGGATGGTGCCTGCGGATGCAGGGTGACTACTCCTTAGCCACAAGGGAGAATCTTGATGAAGAAATCTTGAAGTCCTTTTGAATAAAGTCGTGTCTTGATTCCAAAGATGATCTAATTTGAACAGGGGGCCCACTCCCATCTTTATACTAAAAAAGGGGCTGACCCGGTGACTAGGTCCTGCCTATGGGTGGGACTAGGAGGGGGGTGGTTACACCCCTCTGCCATGCCGGACTTCCCCAGGCCAGGGGCTGGTGTGCCCCTGGAACTGGTTCAGACTGGCCTATGCGTAGTGAGCACCGGGGTGCCACTCAGCAGTCACCTTCCTGAAAAGCCCTGCCTACCCAGGATACACAAAACCATGTCTGGGACGGTGCTAGCGCCGTCCCTGACAGGAAACCCTTTGTCCAGGCTCCCCTCGCTGGAAGGACTCCCAGCAGCAGGAGGTCAGACTCGTGTCTGTGGTGGCAGCATCCATTTTGTGGAGCTGAGGCTTTAGTTAACTTTAACCGGGGTTCACAGTTACATACATGTCGTGTCCCTCTAGAAGGGTGGAATGCTAACCCCGTCGCCAGAATTGGCGAGGGGTTAGTATTCCAATTTGTATGACACCTTACTCGACATGTTTTGATAAAGCAATACAAAAGTTAGCATTTAACCGCGAGGATTATAATGCACTTAAGAGTATATGGTATGCGATATCATGGAACAGCTATTAGGACTTGGTTCCGCAAGCTGCAGACATCTCAGCTCATGCCAGAGCACCATCTCACACGATTCCAAGCACTCTGCCTTCAGGATTGTCAAGGACTGCCATAGGAGTGACTGATAGGAATCTGTGTGTCCATTTTAGGGTTAGGTATAGGTATACTACACCTACAGCAAAGGGTGGTTACACGACTTTGCCCCAGCTGTCATGCAGCCAGTTGTGTCAAATTTAGGAGGACAGCCAGGGGTGGCATAATACATGCTGCAGCCCCTGGCAGCCCTGGGTACACCTATGCCCTGAGTTACAGGGTCTGATAGGGTGGCCCAGTACCAATTGGAAATGTACCTAGGGTACATGGAATCCATTTTAAAGAGAGCGCAGTAGGCCTGGGGTCCTGATTGACAGGGCCCCAAGTCGACTATGTCCAAAACCAGCTAAAACACAGGGCAAAAAGTTAGGGGCAACCATAGTCAGGATGTACCTTCCTACAGCAACCATAAGTCCGTCTTGGCCTGTCAGGAAACTGCGACAGTGATTAAACCCTTGCCAGATGGTGGCTGGAACCTCAGCCTTAATAGCAAGAGTATGGACACGCCAACTGGCTTAAAACCTTCGAATCTACTGGACTATTTCAAAAAAATCCCTTCAACGACCAATGTCTTTTTAAAATCCCAGTCCCAGGAGTTAATCAATTCCGTACCCCCGGATCAGCTTGCCGAGATAAGTATGCACTCCTTGCAGCCGCTTTCTCCTCTACAGTGGCCAATGAGAAGCAAAGAGCTAGCGGAACTACCGGGAGTTTAAATCTTTGGAGCAGCAACGAACAATCTATCCCCGGTCCGGCGGGGGAGCCCAGATTCAAAACAAAACCTAACTGTAGGAGAGTAGGGTCTGCAATCCTATGATCACCCAGATTTTTTGCTTTTGTTTCACTGGTTTACGACTTTCTCTGGCTGTGGGCCTGCTAATCAGACCCATAGCCTGGCTGTTCTCTTTCTAAATTACGATATGTACCCTAGGTGCATTTACCAATCGGTACTGGGCCACCTTGTCAGACCCTGTAACTCAGGGCATAGGTGTACCCAGGGGCTGCAGCATGTATTATGCCACCCCTGGCTGGCCTCCTAAATTTGACACAACTGGCTGCATGACAGCTGGGGCGAAGTCGTGTAATCACCCTTTGCTTTAGGTATAGTAGCTCTATATCTAACCATACAATGGACACCCGAGTTCCTATCAGTCACTCCTATGGCAGGCCTTGACAATCCTGAAGGCAGAGTGCGTGGGCTCGTGTGAACTAGGTTCTGGCCCGAGCCGAGCCCGGTTGCAGCTTGCGGATCAAAAACCCAATGGCTGTTCCAGGATAACGCGTACCACATCGGTAACTTCGGTGTCGCGTTATCAAGACATGTCGAGTAAGGTGTCATACGAATCGGGATGCTGCCCCCTCACCAATTCTGGCGACGAGGTTAGCATTCCGCCCTTCTAGAGGGACACGACATGTACGTAACTGTGAACCCCGGTTAAAGTTAACTAAAGCCTCAGCTCCACAAAATGGATGCTGCCACCACAGACACGAGTCTGACCTCCTGCTGCTGGGAGTCCTTCCAGCGAGGAGCGCTTGGACAAAGGGTTTCCTGTCGAGGGCGGTGTTCGCACTGTCCCAGACAGGGTTTGTGTATTCTGGGTAGGTAGGGCTTTTGCGAGAAGGTGACTGCGGAGTGGCACCCCGGTGCTCACTACGCATCTGCCGGTCAGAACCAGTTCCAGGGGCGCCAGCCCTGGCCTGGGGAAAGTCCGGCAGGGGAGAGGGGTGTAACTACCCCCCTTCCTGGTCCCACCCTTAGGGCAGGACCTAGTCATGTACCCACCCCTTTCTTTAGGATAAAGGCCGGAGCGGGGACCCTTCCAAATTAGATCATCTTTGAATCAAGAACTACTTTCTACGAAAGGACATTCGAGACTCTTCTCAAGATTTCTCCCTTGTGACTAAGGAGTAGTCACCCTGCATCCGCGGGCACCATCTAAGAACTCTGCGGTTTGCTGCAAGTCCTTCCTCAAGGAATACGACGGACCAGCTCGACGAGAACCGACTTCCCTGGCACCTCTGACCTCTACCCACGTCATCAGCTCAGCTGTGATCTGTGGGTGCGACGAGACCTCGAGGGACCGGCCATCATCAAAACCTGCACGCTCTTAACCAGCACGACCATCGAAGTAATTCTCTGGTGAGTGCTCTGGGGTCCGAGAAGCCCCGACCCTGAGCCGCTCCAGCACCGAAGTGCAGTCTCCCAGCATCTCCACGATCTGCGTGGGGCCCTTCTGCTCGCTGCTCAGCACGTTGTCCGGTCTTTAGCCGCTGGCTTGTGCCCTTCTGTGACGACATCCGACAACCAACGCTGCTGGTCTGGTTGCTCCAGACTGGCCTGTGCTTCCATCTTTGAGAGAAGCAGCCCGGACCCTCCTGGTCCACTCAAGACGCCATTTTAGGCCCACCACGTGGCCCTGAAATCTGCCAAGGCTTGTTGCCCCAATCCTGGGCCCAGCGACGCCGACAGCATCATCCTTCGTGGGACAGCTCGCACCTCCATCCTGGTCGCCGACAACGCCTCCTGGTCCGTGAGACTGCAGAGCCTAGCGTCGCCCACTCACCTAGTCGAGGTGACGGCCAACCGGTGCCCTCCTGGTACCCTCTGACTACTGGCTAGTAGTACGAACTTGGTCCCCTCTGCTTTCAGGTGTCAACGATCTCTGATCCAGGCTTGGATCTCTACGAACTATTCATCACTGGTCGCCGGCCAGCAACTCCTTTTCCTCCGGCTCCTGGCTCGTCAGCGAAGACCCCGACGCCCGTAAGACTTGTGCAGCCGCAGCCCTCGTGGCTAGGTAACTCGGCATTTCGGTGCCTGCATAGCCTCTTTACTCTAGGGTCCCGAGTCCCTCGCTTCCGACTTGCCTTATCGGGTCCGCCCGAGACCACTAAACTTTCCGTGTCCTCGGACACTTGTTTTAATTGTGCACTTGAAGTATTTTCCTAAGAGATTTGGTTTGTGCTTAGTACCCTGTCCTCATAAAGAGTACAGGGCTGTTGTGAATCTTAATAAATATCCTGTTTATTTTCATAACACTTGTGTGGTGTCCTTTCACTTGGTGTTCAAGGGGTACATGTGTGGTAAACAGCTGGCTTAACACGCCCTCTCGAGTCTTT
Organism: Lissotriton vulgaris; assembly: GCF_964263255.1. Taxonomy (NCBI): domain Eukaryota; kingdom Metazoa; phylum Chordata; class Amphibia; order Caudata; family Salamandridae; genus Lissotriton; species Lissotriton vulgaris. Next base: position 697,534 of record NW_028241094.1, on the reverse strand, counting down.
AGCCTTAGACTGCTCGTATCCACGCTACTAGGATAGCTGGTCTATAGGTTGACTTACAACCAATCACCATAAGGGTCGTTTGGAACGATACATAGCGGTCGCTAGAATAGCGAACGCTGCATATCGGGCCAACTTCTCACACTAACTACTCATCACTCAGAGCTGCTATCTGGACATCAATGCTCACTTACAGGAGAGACCAACCAAGGAGTATCTCCGTTGCAATCCCCTCCGGGGAGCCTTCAACATCCCCCAGGCCTTTTGACAAAAACAGAAACCAGAACCAACAATAACCTCTACCCAACAAGATCTCGATGGGACAAAAGAATCTACAATGATTCCCCATCGTCAACTAACCCTAGTACAAATACATGCGCAAAACTCGTACGCGCATAACAATATTCTACAACCGTCCATTTCATCTTCAAGTATAAGTATACCAAAGGAGCACCTTGTTGCGTCGAGCCCTCGGCAAACAGCTCTTTCATCACCGGCATCCTTAATGATCCCCTCACATAAATTGCACAAAAACCCTGATCCAAACGACCAACTTTTAGCTGATCTCTCACTCTTCTTTAAGACCAGCCAAAACCCAACCAACCTCACGTCAAACCCAAAGCCCAACCAAGAAGAGTCTACAGCAACAGGGGTTTAGTCGCAACTTCTTCAGACGATTCAACAAATAGTCAAAGCGCTTAGCTACCATTCGGACAAACTGGATGTGCAGGTCGATCTTCTGAATACCCTGGCATTATTCACGGCGGGGATCGACAGCAAACTTGACAAACTGAACAATCTAATATTAGGAGCGCAAGCATCAACAAAGCTTATACAGTCAGTCTGTTGCTGCTCCCCAATTATTGATTCACTATCATCACTTCCAGACTTTTTAACCTGTGTAATAAAAGAAGTTAAGCTGCTGAAGGGAGGCAATCCACACACTATTCCCTGTCCGCAAACACAAAGAACTGAAGATCTAGAGAACCCATGGTCTACTGCAAACAAAGGCATTAAGTCAAGCCGGGGAACCACTCTCAGGCCAAACTTGCCGAGCGAACAGCTAAAAACCAGCAAATCTAACGCTACATCAACGGGTCCTGCCCCGACCCAAACGACGACCGAAAACGCCGGGCCCCAAGCGAGTGTACCACCCGTCCGAACCACCAAGCAACAGGGCAAACGGCCTGTTTAATAACTTCAGATTTTATCAAAGTGGAATGATCATCAGCCCCTCTACCACCCTGCAGTAAGAGAGAGCGTAAACGTTTGCGCAAGCAGAGAAACAAAATAAGGGCAAACGCAACAAACGCCCACTCGAAATTTTTTCCCCTTTTCGAAACGGCGGCCAACAAAAAAGCCCTAAGTGAGACTGCTATACCATCACCCCCAGTAAACCCTAGTGTCAACAATGCAAAAGCTGTTCCACTAGAACCAACAATACAATTAACTGTGGGGAACGCCCACGACCCAATTGAATCAGCTGTGAGAACAGCAGCAGAGTCCAGCACAGTGATAGAACAGCAAAGGATTATAACTGACGATCCAATCATACCCGAGCCTATAGTCTCTGAACAAAAACCTAAATTAGCAACAGTCACGACTCTGTCCTGTGCAAACCTTAAAATAACGACAATGAACTTCACAAAAACTATAATAAAAAAAAAACACTATACCTAAAAACAATCAGCCTTTATGGAAGTCTTTTCATCTGCCACCACAACAGGAGCAAGAATTGCACGTAGGTCCGGTTTTGAATAACTTCAATAAGACGGCTCCAAGTGAAAATAACAAGGTGAACAACGACGACTCATCACTCTCTCACATCTTATTGGTACCAGAATATAAATCAAAGGGACGGCAAGATCTTCTCAACAGGTCGAACATAACAAAGTTAGCGGTTGGTATCACACGGCTCGCAGGATTGGTATCAGGGGACATCGAAGCCATCAAATTCCTCCCACCAAGAGGCGCCCGACCATCAGAGGTTACCTTGGTGTCATTTAAATCGGCCAGTTGGGTCGGAGCATTCCTGGATCATAAGGACATCCTGCGGGATTGGGGCATCCGAGTGTATCCTTACTCCATCCCAGGCTATCCACCCGCTTTATTAAATCAGCCAATTATTTCTCGGAAAGCCGGACCCATCAGACTGGAGGATCACTAAATACCCTACTCAATTTTTAAAAACGCATTGGGCCCAGACGCACAATACAAAATTCCTCTAAGACTGGTCTCCCATGCCGATACAACCCAAGACTGGGAGTGGCTTCCAGCCATTCTGTCAACTAAAAGCTCAGTATGACCGTCCGAAGTAAAGTGCAGGGGCCCCAAGCCAAAAACCTCGACAAACTCAATATTCTCAGCAACCCCACCAGCAACCGTGTCTAACCTACAAGCTGACTCTACTTTCTCAATATGTTCTTGGAACATAAGTGGCCTTCACCAGAAAATCATGAACCCCGAAACACTCTCCTTTCTACGTGGGCACGCAGTAATAGTTATACAGGAAACTTGGGCACAACAAGGATGCCCCGTTATTGGCTACACAGAAATATGGAAACCAGCACTCCGAGATAGCCGCTATGGTCATCCTAAAGGGAGCCTGTCAATATATATATATCCAATAACCTAAAAGGCCCCCATTCACGATTACTTATTGATGAAGAATGGCTACTCGGGGTCAAAATCAACTCTTGGCGGAATCAGCGCTCACTTCTTTTAAACGCGTACATCAATCCAAGCACGCAAACAAAAAGAGATCACCTGGCCCGTTTAACGGAATTTATAAGCGACATAGCTGCGGAACATCCCAACACAGACTGTATGGTCACAGGTGATTTTAACACCAACTTATTCCAATGCATCCCAGTAGACCACGAAGGGCCTTTCTTACCTTTGATTAATGAGCCTGTCACACAAACAACACCGTCCAATCAAGCTTATTGCGGACTGGGAGAACTCTGCGTGATGCGATTCTATAGTGCTGGCTACTTGGTAATCAACGGAAGATCGGAGGGAGACATCCCCCCTAATTGGTCTTGGACAAATGGTAGCAAGTGTTCCTATTTGGACTACACTATCTGCAATTCATCCTTGCTCCATTGCCTGGCAAGCTTCCACATCCACCCACGAACCGAAAGCGACCACAGACCTCAGGTCATATCCTTTAATATAAAACCAGTATGTCATAAACCTGCCTCTTCAACTTGCTGTGGAATATACACAGAGAACCTAAAGCACCTCAGGTGGAGTGAAGACCTCAGCCAGAACATCTTGCAAGAAAGCATGAACGCAATAAGAGGAGGAATCGACCAAGATGCCTCGCCGACTGCGACATGGTCAATGCTCTGCTCACACCTGATTAACCTTTTTCCAGCCAAACAGCAGACCCAAAGGCCATTCCAGCATCGCAAGTTCACAATGTCAACTCAGACCAAGTCACTTAAGAAAGCGAGAAACAACGCGTTGCGGTCACTCGCAAAATCTCCAGGGAACAGTGACTGTCTAATCTACTACCAAGTTGCTCAGAAGACTTTCAGGCTGGCGATGACCAAAGACAAACAGTTGCATGAAACCCAACTCTGGTGTAAACTGGTGTGGGAGAGTAAGAGTAAAAACTCAAGAAAATTTTGGGCCTTAATTAACAACATTAATCAGAGTACATTGAGCTTCGGTACAGCCAACATACAAGAATCGGACTGGGTAACATTTCTAACCGACCACTTTAGATCCTTTGAACATCCAAGACCAACAGGTCCCTACCCTCTAAGAGAGACTAATGGAGTACACTATGCTAACGAGGCCCTGGAGGTGACTCAAGAAAAGGTGGCTACAGCAGTGACAAAAGCAAGATCAGACGGAGCACCTGGTCCAAACGGCCTGCCACAGAGCCTGTTCAAATCTGACCCACCCTTTTGGTCAGGAATTTTAACAAACCTTTTTCAACTATGCTTTGAACACTGCAACAATCCTCGACTCGTGGCGGGGCGCCATAATCCACCCAATTTGTAAATCGGGATCCCGCTCTTTGCCGAATAATTACAGACTGATCGCCCTACTGGACATTGAGGCCAAGCACTACGCAGGCCTCCTCTTGGAGGACCTGAGGATATGGGCAACGGAATGTAACTTGATCCCGTTGAACCAGACAGGGTTTGTGGCCAACTCAGGGAACATGACTAATTTATTAGCTGTATCAACCATAGTCGACAAGGCACTTCTAACATCTAGGCCAGTGTTTTGTTGCTTTGTCGACTTCAAAGCAGCATTCGACAGGGTCCCTAGGGCAGATCTATGGGAAAAACTGAGAAAATGGGGGATCCCAGACAAACTCTTGGAAGCCATTATCCAACTCCACTCCCGTACTTGGGTTCGTGTGAAGTTGGGGTCCGGCACGCACCTCTCACGGAAAATTATGACAAATAGAGGCGTGAAACAGGGATGTGTGCTGGCCCCTCTTCTTTTTAATCTGTTTATATCAGATCTGTCAAGTACCCTGGACGACACAAACAGTCACCCCCCCCAAAGGTGGGAGGCATGGCCATAAACAACCTATTGTATGCCGATGACCTGGTTCTTTTTAGCCTTACCAGGGTTGGGCTGCAAAGGCTACTCGATAAACTGCTTAGCTACACAATTACTAACCAATTAGAGGTCAACCTTAAGAAACACAAGTTGTCCCTTTTGGTAAAAAACGATACGCCGGTGGTGGGTGGCTATTTGATAAAACAAGCCTCGCTATCGGTCAGTCATATAAATATTTAGGTGTCCACTTAGACTTCAGAGGTAACCTATTAAAACAGCGCAACGTGATCGCAGTTAAAGCTACGTCTCTGGCAGTGTCACTAAGCAAGCTTTCAAAAAATCTATCAGGCCCAACACTGGCACCTCTCTTGGAAGTCATGAGAGCTAAAATCAGCCCCACCCTTTCTTACGACATTGAGATACTCAGGGGGAAACTGAACACTGCCTTAAACCAGCACACAACCAGAATTTATAAAAGAGTTCTCCGACTGCCAAAGTCTGCATCCCCAGCACAGATAAGACTAGAGATGGGGCTTTCTAATTATGAGGCTTTAAACGTGGGCACTTACCTAAAGCTTTGCCATAAATGAAGACAGGCGGTCTCAGGTACACTAGAAGCCCTAGTCTGGCTAGAAATCACTCAGAATAACCCATGTGGAACGTTTGGTCGCCATTGATCGAATGTCAGCGAGTGACCTTTGGGTCCTGAATCCCAGTCAGTCAGCTTTTAAAATGGCTATTAAAAAATGTGTGAGAATGAGATCGCTAAACATGGATAAAGCACTTTTTGCAAAACGTAGCCACTCCTGGGCACTCATAAACTCATACAGACGGCCAGCTCCCGCAACTTATCTGTCTTGTACATACTCATTGTACCTTAAACGTAGCCTTATAGCAATCAGAATGGGTGACTGGCGTTTTTTGCAAGATCGGCCCTCCTGGCAACGTACGGTGGAAGACACAACCTGTAGAGGGTGTGGCAAAACGGGGGAAACTTTGCTTCACGTGGTTTGCCTTTGCCCTTTTTATAATTCTCAACGTAGGTGCAAACTAAAAGCCGAATGGAACAGGTTGGGTGCCCGGACCTGCAGGCAAGCCATCATCATGGCCTTGAACCCAGAAAACACAGTTTTAAATATAAGGCTAGCCAATTTTATTCAGCAAGCATATCATAATTTTAACCAATTGAGTCCCCACTGAGCCTTGCCCAGATCCTTTTAACTACTAATATACCTTACAACATCTATTAACTTCTAAGGAAGCAAAAATGAAACGACTATAAAATGTATTGTAAGAGTATTGGGCTGTTTTTATACATAAGCTACCATTGGTCGCGTTCATCTCGTAATGTCATTCAATAAGAAGGATCAAGTTGTGGATAACCTCTACTTTTTATACGACTGTTAAACAATTTACTGTGTCTTTGTACTTTTTTTAGTACTTTTCTAAATATTTGTATTATAATGTGAATTTAGCATTCTTTTAAAGATATTTGTGTTATATCTAAATAAAGACATTTGATTACTGATTACTTCTGGTAATTTCTAAATGCAAAACCTTCCTGCCACCTCTAATTTACCGCTCAAAAGGTGTTGGGCCCTTCACACCATGTATTACCTTCAGGAGACTTTAAATAAAGATGAACAGTCAAAAATGCAATTATTATTTTAAGCCAATAAAGAGAGTTGTTGAGTATTTAAAGGATTTTATTTTCTAGTCAAAAGTTAATTTTTCTCTGACCCTTTATTAATTAGTAAAATATCAATCAGGTTACAGAATTTGGAAAACAGGAAAAATAGCATTAATACAGAACATATTACAGTCTGCATATAAGCATTACATATAGGAAATAAATTGTGGCGCAAAATGTCATTCAAAACTCTTGAAGAGTTTCTAAGAAAAAATAGTCTTGCAAGGCTAATCAAAAATCAAATAGTTTGCAAAAATCTCCCATTAAGAGAAATAAATGCACAAGTCAAAAAAAATCTTTTCAGACCTAATTAATTAGTCAAAGCATAAACCTATAGTTTAGCATCTAAATCTAAAAAGCCTTTCTATCTGTTTGGTGCCCTGTGCATCTCTGTGTCTAAAAAGCAAAAAGGAGCGAGACAGCCCGCCCTTCACCAGACCTGCAGTGCCAAGATATGACGTGGAAGCAAGAAACCTCCCCCTGACACTCCTCGGACGCCACTCCTCCCTTCAGCAATCTCCCGGGACGTTTCTCGTACCTAACCCATAGAATGAAGCAAAGCCTAAGCCAAAATGAGCAAGAAGCCAGCTGAACTAAGAAAGCCAGCCCCTCCTCCGGAGAGGTCAGAATTTATACAAAAAGTTTTGTCAGACTACACAAAATGTTTCAACTTCAGGAAAACTTGTACGTGATTGGTCAGTCATGATGGCATGAGTTCTCACAACCCTGACTCATTCTAAAAAACCTGACTTTATCAGTTTTAACAAAAGAAGCATACATGAATAACTACATTTTATTAGTTTGCAACAATTGCTAGGGAAAATGTTTCTATAGTTCCTTCCTTCCTGTCACAGTGCAGCAGGACGGATACTTTAGTTAGCTGGTACATTGGCACAATCACAAGAATGTACAGTTCAAGCTGTCCTTGACTCCCTCGTGGTTTGAGTCAAGCTGGTGTCTGCGCATGCTCTCTTCTCTGTCAAAGCAAGCCATAGCCTTGCTGGTTTCACAGGCAGCCATTTAATGGTAGGCCCCAAAATAAAACAAACACAAAGATATTAATTTCATGTAAATCAGACCATTATGTTTCCCAACTCTATACTAATACTCCTTATAAATGTTTGCCTAGCCAAGCTACCAGTGTAAAGCAGCTTTTCTATTATTTATGACAACATGCAAAATAAAGGTGCAATGTACAACAAAGAAAAAGAGATGTTATTAACTGAAAATATTTCTCAAAATATGCAACAAGTCAAAGTCTATTAAGACAGAAATAGTGGATTTAGGGATGAGTTGGGAAGAGAGAAACATATTCTATTAATCTTCAAAGCTAAAAAGGCCACTTTTCTATACATTGCAAAAACACATGTTAATTCAACAAAAGCATTTTAGACTAAATAGGCCTCACTTTCATATTTTTCATGTGCCATGTTTTTAACTCTCGCCAAAAGGTGTGTGGCAATTTAAATGCAGTCTGTCTGAAGCACAAAAAATAAAACCATGCCTGACTGCAGAGGAAATCTGCTCCATCAGTGAGACTCCCGGGTGTCACTGCAGTGAATGTTACAGCCTTGTTGTGAGGGGGGAGGGTGGGAAGAAAAGATTAATATCCCGAACTGTCTGCGTGATGACACAGAGGGGCTCCGGAGTCCTGAGCAGAGCCCTGAGTTCTTAAAGGCTGTGCAAGGGACAGTCAGTCTCTCCGTCGCTCCAGGCCACAGTAGGGCGTTAAGTGGCAACTTCCCCCAGGCTACCCTCCCAGCGGGGGCAACCGCACACACCACCTCAGTAATTGTACTGGCTTCCCTCACATGTTCTGGTCCGTGTAAACTCCCTCCTGTGGAATGGAAAGGGGGGGGGGGTGCAGTTGCTTTAGTGAGAACCGGGTCAGGTCAACAGACGGGGGCAGCATCAGCCGAGGAAGCAGCAGCCCCTGGAGACAGTCAACCTCTTCAGTGCAACAACCTCCCTAATCAGCAGCCTGGACTCCAGTCCCCTTCAGTGTCCACTGTCTTCTCAAAATGGCCTCCCCACAGTCCCCCCTACATATAGGTTGTGCCCCAAGGTTCCAGAGTGGACTAGAAGGTTCCAGAACCTCTACACTAGTCTATGGGCCAATCCCTGAGGTAAAATTCCTTGTCAGTTGGCAGCCACCATTTTGTGAAAAATCACCTCCATTTTAGAAGAGCACCTGTGCCCCTTCATGTAAAAACAAAAAAAGAATGAGGCACCCAGAGCTCTACAGACAACACCAAAAAAGATACAGTGAACACAAAAATACAAAGAATGAGGAGGCAAAAAGGGGAGAAAAATTAGGGAGGACCACCCATAGGGCTGACGGGTCTAACAGCCTGTTAAAGAACTTTGTATACCTTCTCTTCCACCGTACATCCACACTGACTATGGTGGGGCATTATAACCATCTCTTCGACTCTACATTATGTATGCCTGTTGTAGGACTTTGTATACGTTCTCTTCCACCGTACATCCACACTGACTATGGTGGGGCATTATAACCATCTCTTTGACTCTGCAATATGTATGCCTGTTGTAGGACTGCGTAGACTTTCTGTTTGAGGCGTGTGTGCTGTAGATTCACATGCTTTGCATACTCCTGCCATCTAGTGTTGGGTTCGGATGTTTGCAAGTTGTTTTTCTTTGAAGAATTCTTTCCTAGTCATGAGGGAAGGTGAATCCTCCTTTCGGTGATAGTGCGCATGGGCATCGACTCCATTGTTGTTTTTTTCCGCCATCAGGTTCGGACATGTGTGGGCCCCATAGAGAGCTGTGGACACATGGACATGGGCCCCAGAGACTGTAGCTAAATTAATACAATGCTACCCTCTAGTGGTGAGAGGTGAGACTGTCTTGCTAACGACTCTTCTCTTGCAGGTGACCCTGGACACAACTGCACCCCCGGAAGCGACCTCTACGCCCCCTAAAGTGCCACCTGCAGCCACCAGCTTTCCGGCCAAGTTCAGCCCCAAACCGGTCAGTTTTGCCCCCAAGGTGCCGCTGGTGGACCCCGCTCCCCCCCTGCCACCCCAGCCCTCGCCCTCGGCCCCCTGGGCTGCTCGCCCTCAGCAGAAATTTGCCCCTGTGCATGTGCCAGTAATCTCCAAGTCCCCTGTGCCAACACCCCCACCTGCCCCAGGGCCCACTTCTGCCCCAGTGCCCCCTGCCCCAACACCCCCTTCTGCCCCTGCAGCCCCTCCCCTCCCAGCTCCTGTGTTGAATCCCCCAGCTCCCACCCCATTCCCCACTCCAGTGGCCCCACACTCTGGCCCCCCTGCCTTTCAGACACCTCCAAAGTTTGGCCCCGGGCCCCTGCAGGTGGGACCCAAATTCTCCGGCTCCAGCGGCACAGGTCCGGCTAAATCTGCTGTTGCCCCTCCGGCTCCCGGTCACTCTGTGAAGCCACTGCCCACTGGTGCAGCCTTCTCCTCACCAGCCGCACCCTCCCCTCCCAGGGGCCCCTCTCAGGTCCCCGCAGCCTCGGGGGCCCCAGCCAGACCCGCTCCTGCAGCGCAGTCCCCAGGATTCTCCTATGTCCAGCAGAAGGAGCGCCCGATGGTGCAGGAGAAGCCTCGTCCGCCCGGCCTTGCCCCAGACCCCGCCCTCAACAAGGTAAGAAAAATGGAGTCTTGTCATTGATTGTGGGTTCTGTCTGTGGGTGTCTGACTGCTGCATCCGAAGGTCAGTGGTGAGGGGTCTGCCCGGGGGTGTCTGACTCCTGCATACGAAGGTCAGTGGTGAGGGGTCTAACACCTGCATCCGAGGGTCAGTGGTGAGGGTCCAAAAGAGAAGGTCAGCGAAGCACACCCCAATTACAATTGTGTTAAGTCTTGGTAATCTCAAGAATGTGATATCAAAATAAACCTATGTTACACATATACAAATTATTGTGAATGACCTAAACTGATCCCAAAATTTAATCGGGACAAGATGACCAAATCACGGTGTTTGGATGTGTAATTTTCTTTATTCCTTCAAGTTCAGACGTGAAATGCAGCCAACACGTGTTTCGTCTGTACTCAATTAGTACTCAGACTTTCTCAAGGTTGTAGACACAGGCAATATAAACATAAGTCAAACAAATATTGACAGTTAATCAACAATAAGAGCTTACTCATCAAAAAACACAATCAAATACCAAGTTAAATTAAAACACAGAGAAATCGTGCTGAGGAAGAAGATATAATGTGATAAAGAAAGCTCCAAAAGTGGGAGAGATGGTAGTAGTACATATAGAAAAGATGATATCTACGAGACAAAGAGTAGTCGCCATCCACCAAGAATCTCGCAAAAGTATCCATGGAGGTCACCCGTATCTCCTAGGATATTATGTTGAGCGTAAATGGTACCACGAAACGTGTAGGCCAACTTAAAGAATGCAATCAGATGGAGAGGTGGAGAAGTGTGGCTTACTGGTTAGAGGAGGCAGACCTGGAAGCAGAGTTCAGCCCGGGACCAGGGTTCAATTTCCGGCTCAGCGGGGTCTTGAGTCCTAAAATGTCCATGGACTCGACAATTCTCGCTCCGGTGTCTACTCGATTCACGGGTTCACACTCTGCGACTCTGGCATTAGCTTGCTTAATCTCCACAACGGCCCCTCGCGGCGGGATGCCTGGCTTTCACCTTGCGGATACCCTGCCGGGGTTATCTCACAGGGGAATACCAGGACGGGTTCCCTAAGCAAGCGCTTAGAAACCGCTCAGTGATTTGCGCTATATAAATTCCTGTACATTTACATTTACAATCACCTGCACACTGACAGGATATATCAAATATTATGTGGAAGTAGGAAGACCTGCTACAAAAGTGAAGCGTATGTGGCATGCAGCTGGTGAGTATTTAACTAAAAAAAAACACCAATAAGGCGGTCATGAATAGCGCCAACAGATCACGTCGCAGTTAAACTCTTGAAGATAAAAATACTCGGAACCAAATCATACGGAAGTTAATCTAGAGCTGGAGCACACAGGCCGGGAGATATACAACCCGGTATGAGAGCAAGTGTAACAAAGGTACATAAACATACGATCAATAACCTACTATAATGGACAATACCTAACACTATTAAGAAATAGAGGAGCATCCAACCCAGTAGCAGCGGTCTGGATTGCAGCATCTAGCTTGATGCATGCGCAGGCGAACACCATAGAAGAGGCAGAGTGTATTCATGATGCTCGCGAATAAGTAAATTACTACAAAGTACATAAGTAGGCATCTATATAGTCAAAGTGAGCATAAAGCTTCTGGTTAAGTCAACAATCTATAAAAAGCATAAGTAGGCGTCAGCAAACGTGGAATAATCAATAATGTGACCCCTAAGACGCTAAAACAGAAAAATATATTTATATAGCGTCAAATCGGTATAAAAAAGGTCACCACAAAATCCCTGAGGCCGAAGGAAGTAGAAACGCCACCCCACATCTATCATACTGTATATGTGACGTTTACCACAAGTAGATGCGCGAAGGAGATAAGCTCCTCTAATCTATGGAGCCTCTGCTAATGTGATAGTCCCCTCTGGGCTCGAAATGCAGATGCTCCTAGGTGAACCTAGAAATATGTAGGGGACAGAGTATCGTACCCATAATGAATAAGTAGGTAGGCAGGTACTGATACTAACAATGAGTAAGGCAAGAACTCACCTCTATATAACCATGCCCGTGGTCATGCACAATCCGTAGTAGTATGGCCCCAAATAGGAACAAAGTCATGTGTAACGCGACCCAAGTAGCACGAGTAAAGCATAAAGAGAACAAAGGTGGCAGTTATTAAGGTACCAACACTGGATTTAAGGACTCCTAGACAGTTAGCTATATAGCACCGAAATTGACTCACCCGGGTATTCAAAATGAATGCATCCAGGTAAGATTACGACCCCGATCCGTCGTATTCTAAAAAATGTATAAAAGTGAATATTAGGTTCTGTGGTTTTGTCTGAATCCGGACTGGGAAGGATCCAAGATAACGAGGCTCGCGTAGCTCGAGGCTGGCGGCCATCTTAAAATAGGCATCATGCAACATACCGGGTCACGTGGAGAGTTAGGCCACATGACTCCCAACCAAAAGTGAGAGGCCAAAGGCAGTACGTGAAATACGGTCGCTATATCAACAATTACTCGAGGAAATTGAAAAGGAACCAGCGCAGGACAAAACGGCGGGCAAACTACCGCACCGAAGATGTAATAAAAAGACAAAATAAGAAGTTCTTATTTAGTCATGAGACACCCACAAAGTGGCCAATCTACAATAACTCGTATCTTAAACGATCAGCAATAGCACGAGGGATAATAGTTATAAAATCTCATAGCCGGCGTAAAAGGTAGCATGTTCGTAACGGACAATGAAAAAACAGGATAGTAAAGTAATAGACAATATAAAGGATCAGAGCAAAGCCGGACATCCCCGTTTAGAGGAGGACACTGTCCAAAGCATAATATGAACGTTTCGTAATCGACATTCCAATAATAATTGGGGGCATTAGTTGAGATTCATCACAAGATACATTACAGTTAGAACATGTTTCATAGCAACAGTAGAAAAGCCAGACGACCTCGACCAGTATGACCAGATAACAGAACAGTCTTAATATCTTAATACATAGAGCATGCCAAGCATTAGATTTTACAGTGTTATTCAAGTCATGCCTATGGATATACAGACATAGTGGCCAAGAACAATACAATGGTCAAACGACCTGGACAAATGGAGGAAAGTGACAGTACACTCTTTTTGCACAGGGGCATGCTAATCAATCAGAGTACTTGTAAAGCGCACTACTTACCCGTGAGGGTCTGGGGCGCTATGGAAAGGGGGGGGGGGGTGCTGCTTCTGCTCGAAGAGCCAGGTCTTGAGGAGTCTTCTGAAGGCGAGTAGGTCTTGGGTCTGCTGTATGTAGGTAGGGAGGGTGTTCAAGGTCTTGGCGGCGAGGTAGGAGAAGGATCTGCCGCCGGAGGTCGGTCGTTGGATGGAGGGACGAAAGCGAGGCTGGCAGAGCAGAGCTGGCAGGTGGGGGTGTAGAACTGAGTCTGCTGTTCTGGTAGGCTGGTCCGGCGTTGTGAAGTGCTTTGTGTGCGTGGGTGAGGACCTTCAAGATCATCCTATTGTCGACGGAGAGCCAGTGTAGGTCTCGCAGGTGGGGGGTGATGTGGCTGCGGCAGGGGACGTTGCTGATCAGTCAGGCGGAGGTGTTTTGGATGCGTTGTAGTCGTCGTAGGTGTTTGGCTGGGATTCCTGCGTAGAGTGCGTTGCCGTACTCCAGTCTTGTGCTGACGAGGGCCTGTGTCACCGTTATTGTTTCGGTCAGGACCCACTTGCAGATCGTGCGGAGCATGCGGAGGCTGTTGTAGCAGCAGGAGGAGGAGACTGCATTGACCTGCTTAGACATGGAGAGGGAGGAGTCAAGGATGAATCCTAGGTTGCGTGCATGGTTAGTGGGTGTTGGTGCTGTTCCCAGTGTGGTCGGCCACCAAGAGTCATCCAAGGCTGAGGGGTGGATCAGAGGATGAGGACCTCTGTCTTGTCCGAGTTCAGCTTCAGACGGCTGCTCCTCATCCAGTCGGCGACGGCCTTCATTCCTTCGTGGAGGTTGGTTTTGGAGGTGTGCTGGTCCTTGGTGAGAGAGAGGATGAGCTGGGTGTCGTCGGCGTAGGAGATGATGCTGAGGTTGTGATGGTGGGCCACTTGTGCGAAGGGGGCCATGTAGAAGTTGAAAAGTGTCGGGCTGAGAGATGAGCCCTGGGGGACGCCGCAGATGATATTGGTGGCTTCGGAAGGGTGGGAGGCAGACGCTCTGGGTTCTGCCGGAGAGGAAGGACGTGGTCCAGTCAAGGGCCTTCTCTTGGATTCCGACTTTTAGGAGGCGTGTCTTTAGGGTGCGATGGCAGACCATGTCGAAGGCGGCTGACCGGTCCAGGAGGATGAGGGGCTGATGTTTCGCCGTTGTCTAGTTGGCGCCTGATGTAGTCTGTGGCGGCGATGAGGGCTGTCTCTGTGCTGTAGTTTTGTCTGAATCTGGACTGGGACGGGTCCAAGATGTTGTTGTCTTCCAGGTGGCGGGCCAATTGCATGTTGACGATTTTCTCAATGACCTTTGCTGGGAACGGGAGCAGGGAAATGGGCCGAGAGTTCTTGAGGTTCTTGGGGTCCGCCTTGGGCTTCTTGAGGAGGGCGTTGATTTTGGCGTTCTTCCAGCTTTCCGGGAATGTCGCTGTTTCAAAGGAGATGTTGATGACCGTCCGTAATTTGGGTGCGATGGCTGCGTCTGCTTTGTTGAATATGTGGTGTGGGCACGGGTCTTACGGAGATCCTGAGTGGATGGAGTTCAATTCAAATAATTTGTATAGCGCGCTACATACCCAGAGGGTCTCAAGGCGCTTGAGGAAGGGAGGGGAATTATTTGTCGAATAACCAGGTTTTAAGTTGCTTTGTGAATGCTGGGTGGTTCTGAGTGAGGCGAAGGTGAATGGGAAGTGAGTTCCAGGTTTTCGCTGCCAGGTAGGAGAAGGATCTTCCTCCCATGGTGGTTTTGTTGATGCGAGGTACAGCAGCAAGGGCTTGGCTGGAAGAGCGTAGCTGGCGGGAGGGGGTGTCGAAGGAAAGTCGTGTGTTGAGGCATTCAGGACCAAGTTCGTAGAGTGCTTTGTGTGCGTGGGTTAGGAGGCGGAATGTTATCCTCTTATTGACGGGAAGCCAGTGGAGGTTTTTCAGGGGACCAGAAATGTGGTCTTTACGCGGGATGTCTAGTATGAGTCTGGCTGATGCGTTCTGGATGCGTTGGAGTTTTTTCTGAAGTTTTGCGGTGGTACGGGCGTATAGGGTGTTTCCGTAGTCCAGGCGGCTTGTAACCAGTGCGTGGGTGACCGTTTTTCTAGTTTCGGTGGGGATCCAGCGGAATGTTTTTTTGAGCATGCGAAGAATGTTGAAGCAAGATGATGAACCGGCGTTGACTTGTCTGGTCATCGAGAGTGAGGAGTCCAGGATGACGCCCAGGTTCCGTGCGTGGTCCGTCGGGATGGGTGCTTTTCCAAGGGCCTCTGGCCACCAAGAGTCGTCCCAGGCGGAGGGGGAGGTACCTAAGATAAGGACTTCTGTTTTGTCTGAATTCAGTTTCAGACAGCTGTGCTTCATCCACTCGGCTACTTCTTTCATTCCTTCATGTAGGTTGGTTTTGGCGGTGTTAGGGTCTTTGGTGAGTGAGAGGATCAGTTGAGTGTCATCAGCGTAGGAGATGATGTTGAGGTTGTGTTGGCGTGCGATGGCCGCGAGGGGGCTCATGTATACGTTGAAGAGGGTGGGGCTGAGTGAAGATCCTTGTGGCACGCCACAAATGACTTCAGTGGCCTCAGACTTGAATGGTGGAAGGCGGACTCTGAGTTCTTCCGGCAAGGAACGAGGTGATCCATTCCAGTGCTTTTCCTTGGATTCCGACGTTTCTGAGGCGCTGTAATAGGGTGCTATGACAGACTGTGTCGAAGGCTGCGGAGAGGTCGAGGAGGATGAGGGCGACTGTGTCTCCATTGTCCAGTAGAGTTCGAATGTCGTCTGTTGCTGCGATGAGTGCGGTCTCAGTGCTGTGTTTGGCTCGGAAGCCGGACTGTGAGGAGTCGAGGGATTTGTTGGTTTCGAGGAAGGCGGCGAGCTAGTTGTTGACAGCTTTCTTGATGACTTTGGCCCGGAATGGAAGGAGCGAGATGGGGCGGTAGTTTTTGAATTCGGTGGGGTCAGCTGTGGGTTTTTTCAGAAGGGCGCTGAGTTTGGCGTGTTTCCAGCTTTCCGGGAAGGTGGCGGAGTTGAGGGAGCAGTTGATGACGTCTCGGAGGTGTGGTGCCATGATGGAATCAGCTTTGTTGAAGATGTGGTGAGGGCATGGGTCTGTGGGGGATCCTGAGTGGATGGAGTTCATCAGGCGGATGGTGTCCTCAGTGGAGATTGGGTTGCAGTCATTAAGGATGTTCAAGGTGGGTGAAGGTGCGGCAGAGGGTTGGGTGGGTTGGTCTCCAGGTTTGTTGTCGAAGCTGTGGTGGATGTCCGCGATTTTGTCGTGGAAGAACGAAGCTAGGGAGTCGCAAAGGGCTTGAGAGGGAGTGATGTCGTTGGAGTTGGCAGTGGGGTTGGTAAATTCTTTGACGATGTTGAATAATTCCTTGCTGTTGTGGGCGTTGTTGTCTAGTCGGTCTTTGAATGCGGCTTTCTTGGCGGTCCGGATCAGTTGGTGGTGTATGCGGGTGGCGTTTTTGAAGGCGTCCCTGGTGCTGGTATTTGGGTCTTTTTTCCAGGCCTTCTCAAGGGAGCGACAGAGTTTCTTGGATTTCTTAAGATCATCGTTGAACCAGGGGGCGTTTTTGTTGCCTTGTTTGATTTGACATTTTTTCAGGGGTGCTAGGTTGTCGGCGCTGTTGGTTAGCCATTGAGTGAGGTTAATGGCTGCTTGGTTGGGGTTTGAGGAGTGGGCAGGGAGTTTTGAAGAAGCGATGAGGAGATCTGGTCGATGGTGATTTTGTTCCAGTTCCTTCGCAGAGTAGGTTGAGGATGGTTGTGAGTTGTGGTCCTTTTGTAGTGTCTCGTCGTCGTTGGCGTTGGACCAGGAGATCAGGTGGTTGGCGCTGGTAGTGTTTACAGGGGAGGTGGAGTCTGGCGTAGTCGGGGTGGTCGTGGTGTTGAAGCTGTCATGGATGTCAGCGATCTTGCGGTGGAAGAAGATGGCTAGTAAGTCGCACAGTTCTTTTGAGGGCGGGATGTCGTTGGCATTGGCGCTGGGGTTGGAGAGTTCTTTTACGATGCCGAATAGCTCCTTGCTTTTGTGTGCGTTGTTATCCAAGCGGTCTTTGAAGGAGGATCTCTTGGCTAATCTGATGTGGTGAAGTCTGCGGGTGGCGTCCTTGTGGGCTGCGTGGTTGTCCGGTGTGCGTTTGTGGAGCCAGATCTTCTCCAGTTTCCGGCATGCGCATTTGGAGGTCTGGAGCTCGTTGGTGAACCCGGTGGCTCTTGCTGGCGTGGCTGTTGCAGGGTTTCTTGAGCGGGGCGAGGTTGTTGGCAGGAGCACAGTCGGAGCTGTGTGGAGGGGGAGCGACCTACCAAGCATACTAAGCATTAGTATTGACAGCACATCAATCCGAGTCATGCCTATGCATATTGCGACAATGCGGTAGATATGACAGTCTACATGAGCTCTTAGAAGTTGGTTTTAGTCTTGTAGGAAGACCTGTATTTCTCTGTCCGTATTCAGTCCTTGATCCACTGATCGTAATTTAATGATCCACTGTGCTTCTAGTTTTCTTAAGGCAAGGGTCTTGTCGCCCCCCTGTTGGTCATCTTTTAATACAGCAATGCCATGAAATTTCAAGCCTAATACTTCCGTATTATAATGAGCAGCTAGCGGATAGTTCACATTATTGTTGCGTACAGCTCCGACATGCTCTTGGAGGCGCTCTTTGAGAGGTCTTATTGTACTACCAACATAAATGTTGTTGCATTGACACACTATACAATAAACTGCATATTTGGTATTGCAGTTCATGAATTGCTGTACCTGATTGGTGTTGTAGCAGAAGCTAGTAGTTTTGGTCAATGCGAACTGGCACACATTGCACATTGCGCACTTGAAAAAACCTTTCAGTTTTGCAGGTAGCCAGGTCTGTGATGATCCCATCACAGGGGCATTGAGGGCAGTGGAGCTGAGAAGTGTGGCTGTGGTAGCTTCCTGTAACTTCACTGACCCGTAAACTATTACCAGGACAGAGTGAAATTAGCACCAAGTAGGGTGAAGCTAGCTGAAGGCCAGGGTGGATCTAGCTGAAGGCCAGGGTGAAGCTAGCTGAAGGCCTGGCCTTAGCTAGCTGAAGGCCAGGGTGAAGCTAGCTGAAGGCCAGGGTGAAGCTAGCTGAAGGCCAGGGTGAAGCTAGCTGAAGGCCTGGCCTTAGCTAGCTGAAGGCCTGGCCTTAGCTAGCTGAAGGCCAGGGTGAAGCTAGCTGAAGGCCAGGGTGAAGCTAGCTGAAAGCCAGGGTGAAGCTAGCTGGTGGGCAGGCTGTGCCTAGATGGTGGGCAGGCTGTGCCTAGCTGGTGGGCAGGCTGTGCCTAGCTGGTGGGCAGGCTGTGCCTAGCTGGTGGGCAGGGCATGCCTAGCTGAAGGACGGGGCAAACCTAGCTGATGGACATGGTTTGCAAAGATGGCCCGCTGCTGACATGCCAGCAGCCCCCTTGGGCCATGACGTAGAGGTGTGTGCGCTGTCTAGCTAGGAAGGCCCAGGCACACTGGAAGCCTGAACCAGCCTGGAGAGGGTGAAATAACTGGTCCCCCAGTATGATCTCGGGGTCCTTCCCGACTCTAGTGAGCTGTCGCGGATGTGGGAGAGGTGACCATACAAGCTGTCCACAGAGGCGCCAAAGCCAGGGCTCCCTTACATCAACGCCCCACCCATGTTTCTCCAGTGAACTCTTCTAGGGCACAAGCCTACTTTACCAACATTTGTACGTAAAGTTCCTAAAGCCTGATAAGTCTAAGCTGGGCCAGCCTCACGTGTTGGGACCCTCAAACCTTGACGGGTGTGGAGGTGCGCCCCAGTGACCTGGTGCTGGATGTGAACCCTCTGTGTACCTGAACCACGAATTGTCCGTAAACCGAGAACTTCATTTTACAAATGCCAAAATAACTCTGGATGTAAACTATTGTTTTGTAATGTGCCAATGTGTTCTTCTCTTTCAGTCTTCAACACGACGGACTGTGGAGCCACCGCATCTGCGCCCCACAGGGGGGTCACCGGGGAACCCCCTAAACATGAAAGAAGTGGAGGAGCTAGAAAATCTGACGCAGCAGCTGATGAGGGAGATGGACAACCCGCCCCCTATGGAGGCGCACACCACGGGTAAGCAAGGCCCGCCCCCTATGGAGGCGCAGACCACGGATGCCCCCACAGTGGAGACGCACACTACCGGTAATCAATGCCCAGCCCCCTATGGAGGCGCACACTACCGGTAATCAATGCCCAGCCCCCTATGGAGGCGCACACTACCGGTAATCAATGCCCAGCCCCCTATGGAGGCGCACACCACGGGTAAGCAATGCCACACCCCTATGGAGGTGCACACCACCGGTAATCAATGCCCAGCCCCTATGGAGGCGCACACCACGGGTAAGCAAGGCCCGCCCCCTATGGAGGTGCAGACCACGGATGCCCCCACAGTGGAGACGCACACTACCGGTAATCCATGCCCAGCCCCCTATGGAGGCGCACACCACGGGTAAGCAATGCCCCACCCCTATGGAGGTGCACACCACGGGTAATCAATGCCCCGCCCCCTATGGAGGTGCACACCACGGGTAATCAATGGCCAGCCCCCTATGGAGGTGCACACCACGGGTAATCAATGGCCAGCCCCCTATGGAGGTGCACACCACGGGTAATCAATGCCCAGCCCCCTATGGAGGTGCACACCACGGGTAATCAATGGCCAGCACCCTATGGAGGTTCACACCACCGGTAATCAATGCCCAGCCCCTATGGAAGCGCACACCACGGGTAAGCAATGCCCCACCCCTATGGAGGTGCACACCACCGGTAAGTAATGCCCCGCCCCCTCTGGAGGCGCACACCACATGTAGGAATTCTCAGTCTCCCATGGAGGCGCATACTACAGGTAAGTAGTCTCATCTGCCTCCCGTGCCTAGCGAAAACTGAAGCTGTCGTAATGCCAAAGCCCTCTGCTTCATGCGTAGGCTGCACACTACGGTTACACATTCCTCCTCCTCCCTGTCAAGCCTGGTACCATCCACTGAAATTCTGTCAGCCCTGCCTTATGTCTTTGTTCCTGTTGTGTCTTTCTTTCTTTCACTTCTGTCCTCTTTCCTGCTCAGAGTTTTGTGGCCTGTGCCGGAAGCCGCTGTCCCGCACACAGCCCGCGGTGCGCGCACTGGAGCAGCTCTTCCACGTGGAATGCTTCACCTGCTTCAAGTGTGAGAAGCAGCTGCAGGGACAGCAGTTCTACGACGTGGACGCCAAGCCTTTCTGCGAGGAGTGCTACGCGGTGAGTGGGTCTTCAGGCGGTGGTGTGGGTCAGAAGTGGCAAGAAAGTGCTTTTAAACATGGCTCGCTCAAGTGCTGCTGCTGATGGTGATGCTGGCAGAGCTCAAGCTATTGGTGCTGATGCTGGCAGTGATGCTGGTGAATATGATGATGGTGAACATGATGGTGCTGATGATGATGCTGGGGTTAGTGATGCTCATGCTTCTGATGATGTAAATGTAAATTGATACTTGTATAGCGCACTACTCACCCGCAAGGGTCTCAAGGCGCTTGTACGAATACTGCTGTGGAACACATCCTGGCTTTCCCTGTGAGGCGTCCACTCCTGGGCACCCCCAAGGTGGAGGCCAGGCATCTTTAGCGTTGTGGAGATTAAGCAAGCTATTGCCCAGAGTTGCAGAGTGGGACTCCATGATTGGAATAGGCACCGAGGTGAGAATTATCAGGTCCGTGGAATTTTGAGCCCAAGACCGGCGGGGAATTGATCCCTGGTCTCGGGCTAGACCTCTGCATCAGGGTCTGCCGCTGTAATCATTGAGCCACACTTCTCTGCTGGGGTTAGTGATGCTCATGCGTTTGGTGCTGATGATACTGCTGATGTTGGAGGTGCTCCTGCTTTTGAACCTGATGATGATGCTGGGGATAGTGATGCTCGTAAGGCTGAAGCTGATAATGCTGAAGTTGGTGATGCTCTTGCCATTGGTGCGAATGCTGATGCTGGTAGTGATGGTGATGATGCTGATTCTGTGCTGTGAACCTGGTAGGATGGATGATGTTAGTGATGGTCCTGCGTTTGGTGCTGATGCTGGTGAGGTTAGTGACGCTTGTGCGTCTGATGCTACTGATGCTCCTGTTCGTGATGCTGCTGCGTTTGCTGCTGATGCTCATGTTAGTGATGCTTGTGCTTTTGGTGCTGATGCTGGCAGTGATGATGGTGATACTGGCTCTCTTCTGGTGAACCTGGTAGTATGGATGATGGTAGTGATGGTCCTGCGTTTGGTGCTGATGATGCTGAGGTTAGTGATGCTCGTGCGTTTGCTGCTGATGCTCATGTCAGTGATGCTCTTGCAATTGGTGCTGATGCGAACAGTGACGCTGATAATGCTGACTCTCTGCTGGTGAACCTGATAGTATCGATGATGCTAGTGATGGTCCTTCGTTTGGTGATGATGATGGTGATGTTGGTGATTCTATGCTGGTGGTGCTCATGATAGTGATGCTGGGGTGTGTAGCAATTTGAGTTTCTCTATCTCGGTCACCACAGGGCACCCTGGAAAAGTGCAGCATCTGTAAGAAAACCATCACCGACCGGATGCTGAGGGCAACGGGGAATGCCTACCATCCCCAGTGTTTCACCTGCATAGTCTGCGGCAAGAGCCTTGAGGGGGCGCCATTCATCGTAGACCAGGGCAACCAACCCCACTGCGTGGAAGATTACCACAGGTACGTGCCCCTTGATGCCACCCTTCCACAACCTCTAAGTCCTCGGGCCCATGGCGAGCCACTAATCGGGTCTTAAGTGGCCAAAATAAACCTTTAGAGGTTCTGACGTCACTGCTTTGTTACAAACTGAGCCCTCAGACCCGGAGTCAAGAGTATGGTAATAGTCATCATATATCCCATCCCAGAACCTCTGACCTTGCCCACATCGGCTGCTCTAACCAACACCTCCAACCCAATGGGCGCCAAGAGCATGGCTTTAGTAAGTTCAGCAGAACCCCCGATGGCTTTTCCTGACCACCAGGTTCAAGGGAAGCCTCCACCCAAAATGGAGCCAAGAGTCCTGTAGGGTTCACTCTGAACCCATTCTGAACGGCCCTGATGCTGCACTTTGGTGCTTTCCTAAACTAGGCTTTTTATTCTCAATCTTTCGCCCTTCAGGAAGTACGCCCCGCGCTGCTCTGTCTGCAGTGAGCCCATCATGCCGGAGACTGGCAAAGAAGAGACGGTGCGAGTGGTGGCCCTTGAAAAAAACTTCCACATGAAGTGTTACAAGTGTGAGGTAACCACCCATCTGTCTTTCTACAGGAATGTCTTTATTCTGTCTCTGCTCTCAATTCTGACTCTGCTCTCAACTTCAGATGTCTTTACTGCTGTGCTTGTTGGCCTCTACACCACCCTGATGTCGCCTCAGCCTCTATTCTTTTTGGCCTGATGGTTTCTGGCTCCACTATGAGCCAAGAAGCCAAGTCTGACTAGACTGATTTTGCCTCCACTTAGCTCTCTTCCTGTACCTCCCAACTGCCTCTTACAACAGCAGGCCTCTTCTTGCTGCAATGACTGCTGTGAGAAGTTGGCCTGGCATATGATGTCCACTATTCTAGTGGGCACCTTGCACCAGTCCAAACGACCCTTACTGATAGTCTAAACCTATCTTTATAGAAAGCTAACCTAGTTGTACCTGTAGAGAGCAGCCTTCAGGCTAAGTCTTGAAGGAATGTAAAGCAGATTGTTTTACCAGTCTATAATCTCTTGAATAATCAAATGAAAGTACACCACACAAGGTATATATATAAAATATATGTATTTATTCTAAACACAACCCCTCTAGTCTCTTTATGAGGCTAGACTTCAAAGTACAATACACAAACTTAATTAGCACACAGTAAATTAGCACAGTACAAGTTATGCTCTAGGGGCCTCACAAACCATACACTAAGAAAGTGGTATAAGTACCGCTCTCAACATAGGCACAAGGCCTAGGGCCTGTAGAACCGCTAGGGCAACCAGGAACCACCCAAGGTAGAGACGCAGGAGACTCACTGGGGACGCGTGCAGTGTCTAAACACAGCCATGAATCACCATTGACTTCTATCGAGAAAGTTTACGTTACGAAGTTAAAGATTTAGGACACTTAGGAGTGGAATGCCAGGGAACCCCTTTGGTACTGGACACTTCGAGAGTCAAGACCCACGGGAGCACTGAAGTACTCGTGTTACCTGTAGGAGAGTAGGGTCTGCAATCCTATGATCACCCAGATTTTTTGCTTTTGTCTCACTGGTTTACGACTTTCTCGGGCTGTGGGCCTGCCAATCAGACCCACAGCCTAGCTGTTCTCTCACTAAATTGTTGTGTGTACCTTAGGTGCATTACCCAATTGGAACTGGGCCACCTTGTCAGACCCTGTAACTCAGGGCATCGGTGTACCCAGGGCCTACCAGGGGCTGAAGCATGTATTATGCCACCCCTGGATGGCCATCGAAATCTGACACAACTGGCTGCGCGACAGCTGGGGCAACGTGGCGTACTCGCCCGATTGCTTTAGGTATAGTATCCCTATATCCAACCCTAAAATGGACACCCGAGTTCCTATCAGTCACTCCTATGGCAGGCCTTAACAATCCTGAAGGCAGAGTGCGTGGAATCGTGTGAATTGGGCTCTGGCACGAGCCGAGCCCGTTGCAGCTTGCGGAACCAAGACCCAATGGCTGTTCCATGATAACGCATACCATATCGGTAACTTCGGTATCGCGTTATCAAGACATGTCGAGTAAGGTGTCATACGAATCGGGATGCTGACCCCTCACCAATGCTGGCGACGAGGTTAGCATTCCACCCTTCTAGAGGGACACGACATGTACGTAACTGTGAACCCCGGTTAAAGTTAACTGAAGCCTCAGCTCCACAAAATGGATGCTGCCACCACAGACACGAGTCTGACCTCCTGCTGCTGGGAGTCCTTCCAGTAGGGAGAGCTTGGACAAAGGGTTTCCTGTCCGGGGCGGTGGTGGCACCATCCCAGACAGGGTTTTGTGTATTCTGGGTAGGTAGGGCTTTA
This sequence comes from Lissotriton vulgaris, assembly GCF_964263255.1. Classification (NCBI taxonomy): domain Eukaryota; kingdom Metazoa; phylum Chordata; class Amphibia; order Caudata; family Salamandridae; genus Lissotriton; species Lissotriton vulgaris. The sequence continues at coordinate 673,509 of NW_028241094.1, read as the reverse complement.
CAAGAAGGTGACTGCGGAGTGGCACCCCGGTGCTCACTACGCATCTGCCGGTTAGAACCAGTTCCAGGGGCGCGCAGCCCCTGACCTGGGGAAAGTCCAGCAGGGGAGAGGGGTGTAACTACCCCCTTTCCTGGTCCCACCCCTAGGGCAGGACCTAGTCATGTACCCACCCCTTTCTTTAGGATAAAGGCCGGAGTGGGGACCCTTCCAAATTAGATCATCTTTGAATCAAGAATACTTTCTACGAAAGGACTTCGAGACTCTTCTTAAGATTTCTCCCTTGTGGCTAAGGAGTAGTCACTCTGCGTCCGCAGGCACCATCTAAGAACTCTGCGGTTTGCTTCAAGTCCTTCCTCAGGAATCCGACTGCCCAGCTCGACGAGAACCGGCTTCCCTGGCACCTCTGACCTCTACCCACATCGTCAGTTCAGCTGAGATCTGTGGGTGCGACGAGACCTCGAGGGACCGGCCATCATCAAAACCTGCACGCTTTCTTAACCAGCACAACCACCGAAGGAATCCTCTGGTGAGTGCTCTGGGGTCCGAGAAGCCCCGACCCTGAGCAGCTCCAGCACCGAAGCGCAGCCTCCCAGCATCTCCACGATCTGCGTGGGGCCCTTCTGCTCGCTGTTCAGCCCGTTGTCCGATCACTAGCCGCTGGCTTGTGACTCTCTTGACGACAACCGACAACCAACGCTGCTGGTCTGGTTGCTCCAGACTGGCCTTTGCTCTCTTCTGGGAAAGGAGCATCCTGGACCCTCCTGGTCCACTCAAGACGCCATTTTAGGCCCACCACGTGGCCCTGAAATCTGCCAAGCTTGTTGCCCCAATCCTGGGCCCAGAGACGCCGACAGCATCAACCTTCGTGGGGCAGCTCGCACCTCCATCCTGGTCGCCGACAACGCCTCCTGGTCCGTGAGACTGCAGAGCCTGGCGTCGCCCACTCACCTGGTCGAGGTGACGATCATCCGGTGCCCTCCTGGTACCCTCTGACTACTGGCTAGTAGTACGAACTTGGTCCCCTCTGCTTTCAGGTATCAACGATCACTGATCCAGGCTTGGATCTCTACGAACTATTCACCACTGGTCGCCGGCCAGCAACTCCTTTTCTTCCGGCTCCTGGCTCGTCAGCGAAGACCCCCGACGCCTGTAAGACTTGTGCAGCCGCAGCCCTCGTGGCTAGGTAACTTCGGCATTTCGGTGCCTGCATAGCCTCCTTACTCTAGGGTCCCGAGTCCCTCGCTTCCAACTTGCCTTATCGGGTCCGCCCGAGACCACTAAACTTTCCGTGCCCTCGGGCACTTGTTTTAATTGTGCACTTGAAGTATTTTCCTAAGAGCTTTTGTTCTGTGCTTAGTACCCTGTCCTCATAAAGAGTACAGGGCTGTTGTGATTCTAATAAATATTCTGTTTATTTTCATAACACTTGTGTGGTGTCCTTTCACTTGGTGTTCAAGGGGTATGTGATGGTGTAACAGCTGGCTTAACACGCCCTCTAGAGTTTAGCCCGAAGACTGCTCGTATCCACGCTACTAGGATAGCTGGTCTAAGGTTGACTTACAACCAATCACCATAAGGGTCGTTTGGACCGATGCATAGTGGTCGCTAGAATAGCGACCGCTGCATATCGGGCCAACTTCTCACATTACCTCACCCAGGGAAGCCGGGTGCATAGGTGTCTTTTCGTGTTTGGTTTCGTCGTCGATTCCTATAGAGCTGCAAATAAGTGCTGCAGGCGAACAGGAGAAAAGTTTCCAGATGGATCCAAGGGTGGATCGGAGATCTGAAGAACCTGAAAGTAGAGTGTACAGAGTCTGGGTCACTAGCCAGTGACCAGGATGGCGACGGGAAGATGCCAGCCGATGTCGGGTGCTTTCAAGTGAAGGTGAAGCTTGACACTTCAGCCACGAGGTCGTCCAGGAGGCGTCAATTTCCACCAGGAGCTGGATTCGAGCTGTCCCACGAAGGATATCGAGTGCTGCAGCATTGGTATCCTGATTGGACACAACAAGCCTTGGCAACAGTAACCCACGAAAGATGACAAAATTGGCTTCGGTGCAGACCAGCAAGGTCTGAGGGACTCACCCTTTGGAGGGGAGTCAGGGCACATCTGGAGCAACCAGGAAAGCCCAAGAAACAAAGGATTGTCCTTCGTGGGGACCCACTAGCCAACGGACTAGGGATCGGGAAGGAGCGGAACACCCATGGAGTGTAGGCCTCTGAGCTTGGGTGCAAAAGGTGCTCTGGGCAGGGGCTTTAAATACGCCAATGCACAACTTCAGGAAGTAGGTGCAGTTGCAAAATTGCAGAATGTCCAGGATTTCCGGTCCCACGTCTCTCGCTACAGGTCTCAGCTCTGCTGGGGACTCATGTCCGCCTCGGAGATGTCTGGAAGTCTGTGTACTGTGTCGCAGATTCTTCGGGATCCGTCAGAAGCCTTGAAAATGCAGACTGGTAAGATGCGTCTTTGGTGCCTGTTTGAACAGGGAGGTCACTCCTTGACCCCAAGGGAGATTTCTTCCGTCTTCCAGTCGAAATGGAATGCCAAAGGTCCAAGAGTTCTGAATGAGTTTCGTCCAGGGTAATCTAAAGTCCTAGGGACTGTGTTCCTATACTTATACTAAGTTTAGGGGTTGGACTAACTCTAGGATCCCACCTATGGGAGGACCTGGGGAGGGGGTGGTTACACCCCTTGCCCTTTGCCCAGTTTCACGCCAGAGCTAGGGCTGAGTGCCCCTGCAACCGTTTGAACTGGGAAATGCATGGAACACGTAGTGTGCCCCCAGGCAGTGTCTGGAAAGCATTTACTGAATGCAGCCCTCCCTGCCCCAATACACTAAAGCCTGTCTGGGGAGGGTGGAATGCAACCCCGCCGTCAGAACTGGCGGGGGGAGGTGGGTAGTATTCCAAAGTGTTTGACACCAAACACAACATGTTTTGATAAAGCCAAACCAAAGTTCTCATTAACCGCGAGTATTATAATGCACTTAAGAGTATGGGGTATGGCTATATCATAGAACAGCTATAAGGAGATGGTTTCGAAAGCTGCAGGGGGGCTCAGCTCATGCTAGGGCACCCTCCCACACAAAACCAAGCACTCTGCCTCCAGGATTGTCAAGGCCTGCCATAGGAGTGACTTATAGGTTACTATTTGTCTATATGTAAAGGAATATCTAGGTATACTATATCTAAGTAAGGGGTGATTACACCACCTTACCCAAGCTGAGTGATCAGCCAGTTGTGTCAGATTTAGATGGCCAGCCAGGGGTGGCACAATACATGCTGCAGCCCCTGGTAGGCCTTGGATGCACCTATGCCCTGGGTACCTATGGTACACTATACAGGGGCTCACAGGGGTGACCCAGTAACCAATTAGGTATGTATCTAAAGTACATGGAATCAATTTAGAGAGAGAACAGCTGGGCTGTGGGCCTGATTAGCAGGGCCACAGCCAGACTAAAGTCGAAAAACTAGTGAATCACAGCAAAAAGTGGGGGTGACCATAGGAAGCAGACCCTACTCTCCTACAACTGCCTCGTTCAACACCATGACTTTTTTCAGCACCAGAGCTTTCCTCTGCAACAGCTTGACATGCCCCTGCCCGACGCACAAGCTGGCTCCTTCCTGGCGCACAGGCCGGCTGCCTCCCTTCCCAGCACAGTGATTGGCCCTCTCGCTGGACGCTGGCTGGCATCTTCCCTGCCAGCAGATTCCCAGTGCGCTGGCTGGCCCCTCTTGCCGGGGTTCTGGCTGGCCCCTCTTGCCGGGGTTCTGGCTGGACCCTCTTGCCGGGGTTCTGGCTGGACCCTCTTGCCGGGGTTCTGGCTGGACCCTCTTGCCGGGGTTCTGGCTGGCCCCTCTTGCCGGGGTTCTGGCTGGCCCCTCTTGCCGTAGCTCTGGCTGGCCCCTGTTGCCGTAGCTCTGGCTGGCCCCTGTTGCCGGGGCTCTAGCTGGCTGGCCCCTCTTGCCGTAGCTCTGGCTGGCCCCTGTTGCCGGGGCTCTAGCTGGCTGGCCCCTGTTGCCGGGGCTCTAGCTGGCTGGCCCCTGTTGCCGGGGCTCTAGCTGGCTGGCCCCTCTTGCCGGCGCTCTAGCTGGCTGGCCCCTCTTGCCGGCGCTCTAGCTGGCTGGCCCCTATTGCCGGCGCTCTAGCTGGCTGGCCCCTCTTGCCGGCGCTCTAGCTGGCTGGCCCCTCTTGCCGTAGCTCTGGCTGGCCCCTCTTGCCGTAGCTCTGGCTGGCCCCTCTTGCCGGCGCTCTAGCTGGCTGGCCCCTCTTGCCGGCGCTCTAGCTGGCTGGCCCCTCTTGCCGGCGCTCTAGCTGGCTGGCCCCTCTTGCCGGCGCTCTAGCTGGCTGGCCCCTCTTGCCGGCGCTCTAGCTGGCTGGCCCCTCTTGCCGGCGCTCTAGCTGGCTGGCCCCTCTTGCCGGCGCTCTAGCTGGCTGGCCCCTCTTGCCCGGCGCTCTGGCTGGCCCCTGTTGCCCGGCGCTCTGGCTGGCCCCTGTTGCCCGGCGCTCTGGCTGGCCCCTGTTGCCCGGCGCTCTGGCTGGCCCCTCTTGCCCGGCGCTCTGGCTGGCCCCTCTTGCCGGCGCGGGGGCTGGCTGGCCCCTCTTGCCGGCGCGGGGGCTGGCTGGCCCCTCTTGCCGGCGCGGGGGCTGGCTGGCCCCTCTTGCCGGCGCGGGGGCTGGCTGGCCCCTCTTGCCGGCGCTCTGGCTGGCTGGCCCCTCTTGCCGGCGCTCTGGCTGGCTGGCCCCTCTTGCCGGCGCTCTGGCTGGCTGGCCCCTCTTGACGGCGCTCTGGCTGGCTGGCCCCTCTTGCCGGCGCTCTGGCTGGCTGGCCCCTCTTGCCGGCGCTCTGGCTGGCTGGCCCCTCTTGCCGGCGCTCTGGCTGGCTGGCCCCTCTTGCCGGCGCTCTGGCTGGCTGGCCCCTCTTGCCGGCGCTCTGGCTGGCTGGCCCCTCTTGCCGGCGCTCTGGCTGGCTGGCCCCTCTTGCCGGCGCTCTGGCTGGCTGGCCCCTCTTGCCGGGACTCGGGCTGGCCCCCCCTCTTGCCGGGGCTCTAGCTGGCTGGCCCCTCTTGCTGCCACGTTGCCCAGGAAGAAGGTACTGACATTTCAGTCGATGTCTGTGAAACCCCATAACTTGAGGGACTTCAGCAGTTCTCCAGCTCTTGCAAAGCGCATGGCTTCCCGAGGCGGGTTTCTTAGCGCTATCTGAATAAAAGAAGATTAAACAGAGTTAAGAGAAAAGATGTCTTATGTTTTTTTTTCTGAACTTCGCAAAAATGCCCTCCAATCTGAGGCAGGTAGGCAGAGTCCCAAAGCCTAGGTTTCTAAGTAGGAAAAACCCTGCCCCAATTTCTAGCTTTCTTAATTCTGGGGGCAAAAAGCAGCCCACAGTTGTTGGACCGCAGGTCCCCGTTGGCATGGAAGGGGACGGCCATTTGCTGCAGGACAGATCGGCCTGTGTTATGCTTTATAGAACTTCAGCAGAGCCCTAAAGAGCGAAATGCACCCGAGATGAAGTTCTGATCGAATAACGTGATCAAGAGATGTGTCCGACCTCTTTATGGAGATAAAATATTAAAATATTGTGCTGTTGAGGGGAGGCGCTAGGGGGCGCACAGCGGGATGGCTGCCTGACTCGCAGCTCCGCCGGGCGATCCCGAACAAAGTGATCCATTGCCGCTAACACCCACCCACCAACGCTACACGACTATGTAATAGTGTGGGAAGGTGTTGGGCAGCGCCGGACCGATGCAGCAGATGAAATTACCCCCGCAAAGCTGAGGATTGCCGAGATCATCGTGGGGAACGCCGGACTGCCTGACAAGATGGCCGGCGGTTGCAGACAGTAACGCTATACACTACAGCGTTCCCAGCAACGGACGACCCATACATTCCAACAATCGTCGCCGGAGGTGAGCGCAGGTTGCTGGGACTACCGACGCTGATTTGCGCTGCAATTATCCCTGGGGATTACCGGCGGGGCTCTTCAGTGCTCCGGCCGGATGCCTGACAACATGGCGGCGATCGTTTTGAAACTGGCGGGCTCGGCAGTGTAGCGCCGGCGGCCCAACTCTCTGCCTCCTATGCTTGCGGCCAGCGGAAAAACGTGGAGAACGACGGGGACATAACATCACCTGCCGGGTAACTGGGGAAGGCACAGCGCAGAAGACCTGCTGCCACTCACGCTGGTAACGAGGGAGAGCGCGCTCATAGGGAAGGGAGCCATCGAGTACTAGCTTTGCCTGCAGGGCCAGGGGCAAAGGAAGCCCCCACCAAAAGCACCCCGCGAAGACAAGAGCGAGCCCCCCCACAACGCATCGTAGGGAAGATGGAGTGACCAGGTAGCGCCCCCATCCATACTCCTCACAAGCTGGCGAGAGTCAACTGAAAGGGGTCATATTAGCAGCAGCACTAACACTACTGGCAGCAGCTGGCTACCACAAACGTGGAAACACGGCGGCACCGGCCAGAGTAACGAGGGCATCTGGAACCACAGGGAAGAAAAGGCATTCACCACCCGCCGCCATGGGAAAACCGGATAAGCAGCAGCCGAAACTCTCCTTTGACAACAGGAAAGCGACTAAACCTACAGACGATATAACGGAGGCCGGAGGATCTGCGGAGTCGCAGCCCACTACCAACATAGAGAAGATATTGATAGCGATCCAATCAAATCTACAGGACATAAACGGTAAACTGGATAATCTGACGTGCAGGATGGATGGCATGGCTGCGCGACAAGAAAAGCATGGCGAACGGTTGGACGAGGCCGAAACGAGGATTACGGCCGTTGAAGATGAAGCGCGAACGTCCACAACTAAATGCGCGGGAATGGAACGCATCCTCGAAGTCATAAAAGCGAAGGAGGAGGATTTGGAAGCGCGCTCGAGGCGCAACAACGTGCGAATCATAGGCCTGCCGGAATCAACCAACACGGGGCGTATGGAACAATACATAGAAGGTCTCTGTAAAGATGTATTTGGGGCGGAGGCCCTGTCGCAGATCTTCATAGTGGAACGAGCCCATAGATCATTGGGCCCCAAACCACCGCCCGGCGCCGCACCGAGGCCGATTGTGGCGCGGATCCTTAATTACCGCGACAGAGACACGATCCTCCGACTGGCTAGGGAGAAGGGCAAAATCTCACATCAAGGCAACTCACTGGAGTTTTATCCGGATCACACGGTCGCTGTTCAGCAGGCACGCAGGGAGTACGCCGCAGTGAAGGCCAAACTACGAGAGCTGAACATAGGTTATTCTATGTTGTATCCTGCACGACTTCGTGTGGTATGGAAGGAACAGACGGTTGTACTGGCGACACCAAAAGCGGCCCTTGAATTTGTCAAGAAAATACATCGTGAAGCGAGGACCGACTCCCGTAACGATCAGAACAGGGACTCAGACTGATGCAACTGGAAATGTCCTTCGTCGAACAGTGGTGAGAATTGCTGCGTGAAAGATTCCATTAGCCGGCTGCTGAATGATCCTCAGCAGGTCAGAGCAAGGCTGGCTAGCACAAGACTACTGAAGGTGAGATGGTGGCGTTTATATTTTACATTGACCAGCGGCAGGGTGGGGTGCACCAGAGGGGCCGGGTAGGTAATGGAATCCTATCTTGATCTATGACGGATGCTGATGGCTGGACACTGATGCCGGGTCCCCCCACTGGACACAGATCATGATGCCGCCTCAAACTGTTATCAATGCCACCACTGTGCAGCCAGATCAGCTCCTATTATATTGGAAATGCTCGCAGACTCATTTAACTGGGGTGTGATAGCGATAGTGGTAGTGTACCCTTGAAGACTGTGATGCGCTACACATTGCAGGGCATAGCATGCTTAAGGTGTATCACCTATGCACGATACTGTTTAACGAACCATGTGTGACCAGACAGAGGAGATGCGGGGGGGCTACCATGATTGGGCTGTACCTGGTTTGGACCCTGCTATGGACATCTATCCGCTATGAGAAACGATTGTATATCCCCAGCGGATCCTCTGCTGGCTGCATCAGGGTGTGGGGTGATGGTGGGTCATTGGGATGGTGGTTAATGGACACATGCATAGCGATCATGTTCGATTCATTTGAGTATCGCCCGCATCCGGCCTCCGGATGTAGGGTTGTGCCACTGGCGGTCCTCCATGAGGGTAATACCCGACACAAGTTCTAGTATGAGCACCAAGTTGTTGTTTAAATGGTTGAGGGGAATGTGCTCTGCAGGGGTATGGCTTCGGCAGGTTGGGGATGCTGGAGTGGGTGGGATAAGGGGCGGGGGGGTATTTGACTGTTCTCGAAGACCGAAGGTATTGCAACTGTACGCATTATTTAGATATACACTGAGAAGGTTTGTGAATGTAACATACGATTACTGTGATGGGTGGGACTGGGCTCCTACTGGGGGGGGTTGGGAACTAGGCGGATTGTTTGCGTGTGCAGGAATGAATGATACGGCAACCAATGGGTACGCCAGGTTCTAGAACTGTAAGCAAGAGCGGACTAAACGTCCTTACGTGGAATATACGGGGGTTATCACACCCACAGAAAGTCAGACAAGTATTTGCCAGTCTCACCAGATGGAATATCGACATTGCGTTCCTGCAGGAAACGCATCTGGCTCCACATACCCACGCTACACTGGGGTCGAGATGGGCGAGTTCGTCATACAGAGCCTCATACTCATCCTATTCAAGGGGGGTGCTCACTCTGGTTAAGAAAGGGGTACACTTCGAAGAAAGGCAGGTGACACAGGACCCAGCTGGCAGATATGTGATTGTGGCAGGCAAACTATGGGGGCAACACATAACACTCCTTAACATATATGGCCCGAATATTGATGCACCTGACTTTTATCGGGAAATCTGGGGACACTTGCAGAAACACGCGGGCACGCGCATATTATGCGGGGGGGACTGGAATGTGACACTGCAGGACGGGCTGGACCGATCCTCCCAATCCGTGGAACAGCACAAACAGGCGAGGCTTATGATAGGTCACATGATGAGCGATCTGGCATTAGCTGATATCTGGAGACTACAACACACTACCGATCCTGGCGCTACTCACATCACCGCATCACACAATAGTTGGTCCAGACTGGACTACTGGCTGGGTACCAAGGATGTTGCACTGTGGGCGCGTAGGGTGCAGGTACTGCCACGCACACTGTCAGATCACAACCCGGTTCTATTACAGCTGGACATCCCGCACTACACACCCCCCCCCTTCCACTGGCGATTTAACGCACAGGCCCTCACAGACCCTGTATATGTTGACACCCTGACCAAAGCGATAAAGGACTACTTCGCTAATAACTCTCAAACTACGGACGACCCATGTCTACTCTGGGAAGCCTTCAAGGCCACAATAAGGGGCGTCTGCATTAGCACCACCATAGGGGTACTCAAAGACATCAGATGCCAGATCCGCCGCTGCGAAAATCAAATGAGGGACATTGAGTTACAATATGAAAACACACAGGACATATTGTTGTTGCCCAAATTGCGCGACTTGCACACAGAACATGCGGATTTCCTGACGTCGGAAATCAAGTATCTGGATCGCGAACATGCAGCCAGGGCTTTTGGTGAAGGGGGCAGACCAGGAAGTGTACTGGCGCGGAAAATATGTGAGGGCCGGGGGCATTCAGCTATACTCCGGGTCAAGTCAGGAGCAGGTGTAGTTCAAACGCACTCAGCAGACATAGTCAAATGTTTTGCAGAATCTTACAGCGCATTATATCAATCTCAACCCACAGCTACAGCTGAGGAAACTTACGAATACCTCCATGATGTGGCGATTGGCTGGCTGTCAGATGCCCATCGGGAATATCTGGCTAGGCCAATCACGGTTGAGGAGGTCACTGAGGTGATCGCATCGCTCCCTAACGGTAAAGCGCCAGGCCCGGATGGGTACACATCCGAATTCTACAAGAAATTTGTGGATATCATTGCCCCATATTTGGTGGACATGTACGGCACCTCATTTGAAGGTTCACTGCTCCCCCCCACGCTGCGCGAAGCTATGATTATTGCACTCCTCAAACCGACCAAAGACCCGGAGAGTTGCGACTCCTACAGACCCCTCTCCCTGATCAACGTGGACTCGAAAATACTTGCGAAATTACTAGCTGTCAGATTGTCCCCCCTGATGACTCGTCTAGTGCTTCCGGACCAAGCGGGGTTTGTTCCCACAAGGTCCACCTCACATAACACCAGGTCCTTGTTCGCTCTGGCGCACTATCTCAAACCCTCGGTTAAAGCTGTGGCCGTAATGCTCGACGCTGCTAAAGCGTTCGATTCCATCGAATGGCGTTACATGTTAACCGTCCTTAATAGGATGGGTTTTCCTAAAAGATTTGTCCAGTGGATTTCTCTGTTGTATACAAAACCGTGTGCGAGAGTCCGGATAAATGGGTACGTTTCGGCCCCATTTGACATTGGTCGGGGAACGAGACAGGGATGCCCCCTATCGCCGCTGCTCTTCGCACTAGCGCTAGAACCGCTGGCGTGCATAGTGCGCCAAAACTACAGAGAATCGGCATTGCAATTTGTGACTAGACCACTGCACATATCGCTATACGCGGACGACATGTTGCTATATGTTCGCGATCCAGAAACACATCTTAACCCGCTCCTCAGGGAGTACATCCGATTTGGGGGCCACTCGGGGTTGGCAATAAATTGGTCCAAGTCCTCAATAATACCTCTCACCGATTCCACTAATTCCTTCGCAATAGAATACCCGCTAGAGTGGCAGCAGGACCCGATACGCTACCTGGGAGTCATGTTTCACAGAGACCCAGATGAAGTCATGCGTGCGAATTATGGAGTAGTGATCACCAAACTGGAGGACAAGGTCAGGCGTTGGATACACCTGCCATTATCCATGGCTGATCGAATAGCGATCGTCAAAATGAACATCCTGCCTAAGCTGTTATATCTCTTCAACAACATTCCCATCACGCCGGCGCGGGAGGTCTTTCGGCGCATAAAATCCCTGGTACTAACACTGATTTGGGCAGGTAAACAGGCCCGCATTGACCTGCAGACGCTAACGCTCCCGATAGCAAAAGGCGGCTTTGGGGTGCCCGATTTTCTCCTATATTATCTCTGTGCTCAGGCACAATACGCAGCATACTGGTACCATGAGGTCCCCTACATAACACACGTGGCCATTGAGGAGGGAGACGCCCACCCGGTCCCCCTGTCGGCGATATTGTCCCACACTAGACCCCCGCTCCACTCAAGGGACATCAACACGGTAGACACCACGATTAAGGCATGGAACAAACTAGGGCAACTGGCTCACAAGACACCATTATATGCACCGAACATGCCACTACAACGTCATCAGGCTTTGTCTGTCACTAGCGAGAAGGTGGGGATGTCGCTACTGTCCAGAGCTGGGATCGACAAAATGGGAGACGTATTTCAGGGGGGCACATTTATGGAACTTGACAGCTTGACCTATATTCAAAATCAGACTCTCATGTTCCGCTTCACATACTATAGATTGACGAGGGCGTTAAGAGGACTTTACCCTTCGTTTCCTGAGGAGCCGGCAACCCTAGCGCCATTACAAATGCTGATCACCACGAATGATCTGTCTCACTTGGTATCCAGACTCTACACTGCTGCACAATCAGACATAGCAGGACACACTCTTAAGGCTAAGGAGAGATGGGATGCACTACTAGACACTCCACTGTCAGAGGTAGAATGGTACAGTTCATGCGCACTGACACAAATGCTAACACCTAACGGAAATCTAAGAATTATCCACTTCAAATACATCCACCAAAGCTATTACACTCCGGTGAAAATGCGCAGATATGGGATTCAAGAAGACGACAAATGTAAGCGCTGCAATAGGGATGGGGCGGACTTTGTGCATTTGGCATGGAAGTGTGAGCGAGTAGCGAATTACTGGGAGGAGGTCACTGCTGCGCTCTCGGTCATGTTGGAAGATGAGGTGAACTGCACGCCACAGATATGCCTGCTTGGGATTGTGCCCCAATTCAGAGCGCTAAAACGCAAATTCTGTGCTATCGCACTACTATTAGCCAAAAGACAGGTGGCACAATGCTGGCACAGCCGTAAAGTGCCTACTGCAAAGGGGTGGTTACATAGCATGACTACTTGCAGGGATAAATTACAAACGTATGAGGAGTACTTGCCTGCTAAATCGAGACCTAAAGATATGTGGTACTTCTTGACGGACTATCTGAATTCATTGCGAGGAGACGGGGAGGACTAGGGCGATGCTAGAATGTGAATGACTGATGTGAAGGTTATGACCCCCCGAGGGATGCCTTGAGGAAATGTTGGAACACTGCTTAACTCACTGTATTGGATGGGAATGTGAGCAATGAGAGGTCTTCAGTTGGGGAAGTTGAAGTTCGGTTGATAAAATTACAAAATGTAAGACTCATATTGATTGTTCAATACGTGCCCTGTTTGGAACACACAGGGAGGTGCTATCTAACGTTCACATATGGACTTATAAGTTTGTCTACGATTGCACTAAAACAAACATAGTAAAATGGCGAGCCGGCCTCAGGGTTGTGGGCTCATGCTGTGTATTCTACTTTATGTTAATAAAGGTCTTACACAAAAAAAAAAAAAAAAAAAAAAAAAAAAAAATATTGTGCTGTTGTGAAAAGGGTCTCTGATGCTTAAGGAACACGGAGGCGAGAGGAGAGTCCCTTCTGGAGATGTAAAACCACTTCAGAAAAGGAGCCAATCTCTTCCCATAAATCACTGCGCCATGCAGCAGCGCGAGGTGCCCCCAAGACCCCAGCAACAGGTAGGGTGGCAGCTGGAAGTGCAGTCCCTTTTTCAAAATTGAGCCACAAGGAAGTGCCTCTAAGAGGGAAGCCTAGAAGAGTCTTACTCCCTGATTCCAGAAGAGTGGAACCCTCAGGCCAAGATTGGATTTGTGTTTGTTAAACAGATTAAAAAAAACTTCAAATTCTTCTTCAGGACTTTACTTCCGTGATGGACACGTATTTTTACATCCTAATTAGAAATGCATCCGATACGCGTGGCTGCAAACGGCATCCGTTCGAAGTTCTACCGTTTGGAATCAACTCCGCGCCAAGACTTTCCTCAAACTCTTTGCATTTGTGGCGCTACATCTAAGGCGAGAAACCATACGTGTGCATCATACCTGGAAAAATCTGTTCAGGCAAGAAAAACCTATCAACCAATGGCATGACACAGCTAGACAAAGCGGACTCAGTCACCCTATAAAACTTCTCTCCCAGGCCCACTCGCCAGAAGAGATCCAGGGTGCGGAGATCGACGGTGTGAGAGCTGATCCCCTCAAGAGACGGATCTTTCAGAACTGAGAGTGAGGACTTGCGCAGAACTTCACCTCACCCCAGGACGGAGCCACTCTCCGGGCAGTGGGCCGGTCAGAGGAGGACCAGGGCTGTCCAGCTACGAAATAGTGGTCGCTCCTGCCGCAGACGTTTCTTTCTCAGTAACACTTTACAGATCCAGTGACAACCGATCATTACTACAGATGCCCCTCGGGCAGGGCGAGCCCCACTTGCCCAATCGCCACTTCAAAGGTTGTTGGTACCTCAGGATTCAAGCAAGCCGGGCCGAAGAAGGCTGAAATGCCAGAAACCGGTCCCCGGTAGCTTGTCTCCTTTCTGGTGAAGAATTGGCTTGGTAGTTTAGTCTGCCCTGTTCCCATGATGCACTGGGCCAGGGACAGACTGATTTGCATATAGCCAGGTTCTGAGCTGGGATGGGGCAGTGAGATAAATAACGGTGATGGATCAAGCCCTGATCTTTGGACTGGGTAAGAGTGGTCTGTTTAACTCAGACACTCTGTTCATCACCACCCCCTTTTTGTAAATCGTTTTTGGCCACTATAGGTGTGGCAGGGTATACTCAGACATGAGTCCCTTTCTCACTGCTCCATCAGGATTCAAGCAAGCCGGGCCGAAGAAGGCTGAAATGCCAGAAACCGGTCCCCGGTAGCTTGTCTCCTTTCTGGTGAAGAATTGGCTTGGTAGTTTAGTCTGCCCTGTTCCCATGATGCACTGGGCCAGGGACAGACTGATTTGCATATAGCCAGTGTAGGAGAGTAGGGTCTGCAATCCTATGATCACCCAGATTTTTTGCTTTTGTTTCACTGGTTTACGACTTTCTCTGGCTGTGGGCCTGCCAATCAGACCCACAGCCTGGCTGTTCTCTTTCTAAATTACCTCATGTACCCTAGGTGCATCTACCAATTGGTACTGGGCCACCTTATCAGACCCTGTAACTCAGGGCATAGGTGTACCCAGGGCTGCCAGGGGCTGCAGCATGTATTATGCCACCCCTGGCTGGCCTCCTAAATTTGACACAACTGGCTGCATGACAGCTGGGGCAAAGTCGTGTAATCACCCTTTGCTGTAGGTGTAGTATACCTATACCTAACCCTAAAATGGACACACAGATTCCTATCAGTCACTCCTATGGCAGGCCTTGACAATCCTGAAGGCAGAGTGCTTGGAATCGTGTGAGATGGTGCTCTGGCATGAGCTGAGCCTGTCTGCAGCTTGCGGAATCAAGTCCTAATAGCTGTTCCATGATATCGCATACCATATACTCTTAAGTGCATTATAATCCTCGCGGTTAAATGCTATCTTTGGTATTGCTTTATCAAAACATGTCGAGTAAGGTGTCATACGAATTGGAATACTAACCCCTCGCCAATTCTGGCGACGGGGTTAGCATTCCACCCTTCTAGAGGGACACGACATGTATGTAACTGTGAACCCCGGTTAAAGTTAACTGAAGCCTCAGCTCCACAAAATGGATGCTGCCACCACAGACACGAGTCTGACCCCCTGCAGCTGGGAGTCCTTCCAGCGAGGGGAGCCTGGACAAAGGGTTTCCTGTCAGGGGCGGTGCTAGCACCGTCCCAGACATGGTTTTGTGTATCCTGGGTAGGCAGGGCTTTACAGGAAGGTGACTGCTGAGTGGCACCCCGGTGCTCACTACGCATAGGCCGGTCTGAACCAGTTCCAGGGGCACACCAGCCCCTGGCCTGGGGAAGTCCGGCATGGCTGAAGGGTGTAACCACCCCCCCACCTAGTCCCACCCATAGGCAGGACCTAGTCACCGGGTCAGCCCCCTTTTTTAGTATAAAGATGGGAGCGGGCCCCCTGTTAAAATTAGATCATCTTTGGAATCAAGATACCACTTTCTTCGAAAGGACTTCACGATTTCTTCTTCAAGATTCTCCCTTGTGGCTAAGGAGTAGTCACCCTGCATCAAGCGGGCACCATCCTAAAGAACACTGCGGTCTGCTGCAAGTCCTTCATCACGAATCCGACGACCCAGCTCGACGAGACCCGGCTTCCCTGGCACCTCTGACCTCTACTCACCTCTACAGCCAAGCTGAGAACCGTGAGTGCGACGAGACCTCAAGGGACCGACGATCGCCAAGACTGCACGACATCTTTACTGCAAGCCCACCGTGTCCTCCACTGGTGAGTGCTTTGGGGTCCGAGAAGCCCCGACCCTGCGCAGCTCCAGCACCCAAGATCAGCCCCCCTGCATCTCCACGATCGGCGTGGGGCCCTTCTGCTGTTTGCTGTGCACCGCGTTGTTTGGCTACTAGCCGGCTGGCTTGTGGCCTTCTGAACGACGCCCAACGACTTCACGACTGCTGGTCTGGTTGCTCCAGGCTGGCCCTTGCTTCCTTGTTCAAGAGAGGCACCCCGGACCCTCCTGGTCCACTCCAGACGCCATTTTAGGTCCACCGCGTGGGCTTGAATTTGCCAAGGCTTTGTTGCCCAATCCTGGGTCCAGCGACGCCGACAGCTTCCATCTTCGTGGGACAGCTCGATCCTCCATCCTGGTCGCCGACAACGCCTCCTGGTCCGTGAGATCTTCGAGTCAAGCGTCACCCACTCACCTAGTCGAGGTGGCTACCATCCGGTGCCCTCCTGGTGCCCACTGACTACTGGCTAGTAGTCTCGAACTTGGTCCCCTCTGCTTTCAGGTGTCATCTATCTTCGAGATCCAGGCTTGGATCCAACTGAACTTTCTTCACTGGTCACCGGCCAGCATCTTTTCTTCCGGCTCCTGGTCCGTCTACGAGGATTCCCGACGTCTTTTCAGACCTATGCAGCTGCAGCCCCTGGGCTAGGTAACTTCGGCATTTCGGTGCCCCAGCATAGCCTCACTATCCAAGGGTCAGAATCTACTTTCGTTTTCTCCCTACCAGGTCGGGTTCGCCCGAGAACACTAACTTTCTAATTCCTAGCTACCATAGACTTTTGTCCCGCATCTCGCGTGAGAGTGCACACACTGCACCCGAGTCCCCTAGGCCTCCTAGAAGTAATCTAACGATTCCCTAGTCAAGTCCTAGCGATTCCAAAAGCTATTAGTACTGTACTTACCTGCTAGTAATTTCGCATTCCACTTTCAGAGTATATGGTTTTCCGTGCCCCTCGGGCATTTGTATATACTGTGCTAACTTAAGTATTTTTATAAGAGTTTTGGTTTGTGCTTAGTACCCTGTCCTCATAAAGAGTACAGGGCTGTTGTGATCTTTAAATAAATAACTGTTTATTTTCATAACACTTGTGTGGTGTCCTTTCACTTGGTATTCAAGGGGTATATGTGTGGTAAACAGCTGGTTTAACACGCCCTCTCGAGTCTTTAGCCTTAGACTGCTCGTATCCACGCTACTAGGATAGCTGGTCTATAAGGTTGACTTACAACCAATCATCAATAAGGGTTGCTGGACTGATACATAGTGTTCACTAGAATAGTGAGCACTGCATATCAGGCCACCTTCTCACATTGGTGAGCAGCGGTTGGGATTTGAGCTTGCTGTTGTTTTACCACACGTATCCTAAGAATATCTTGCTGAAAGATCACATAAGTACTGTCAGGTACATATAACTAAGCTTAGAATACTCTGAGTTCTACTGAACCAGCTGTTGTAGCTCCACAAGGCTTAGCACACCTTGGCTACAACTCTAGCAAGGGACCAGTAGGTAACACATAGTGTAGGTAGGTGCATCACTTACACCACACTAGAAGCAGTATGTCGGTCACAGGAGGAAACACTGAGTCTCCCCTTGTGTCAGTTGACCCTCCACAGGTCATCCCTTCAAGATATACTGCGCTTAGCTTCCATGAGTTACGACAAGTATGTACCTCTAGGAAGATTAAGCAGGGGTCTAACCCCACAACTGCTTTTCTGATTGGTCTCTTAGAGACTCATGATGCAAGGAGGGCTGGTAACCCAGACCCTTCTACTTCAGAAGGCAATATGCCCTCCCTACAGGGACCCTTTGATAACCAGGACCATCCACATCAGGAAGCAGATGATGCTGATGATGAGGATGATGACTTGGAATCTAAGGGTGAGGCAGAGCAGGACCAGGTAGAAGTCGTCAGACTAACCAGGACCAACTTAAGCAGACATGAGAGGGACTCTAGGGGAGCCCTGGGGCCACTCTCAGGTCAGCTTAACATTGGGAATGGACGAGTTAGATCTCTGTCAAGAGGCTCTAGCAGATCCATTCATACCAATGGCTCTCAACGTTCCTCTCAAAGGGGAATGACATCTCCCCAGAGGAGAATGTATGTAGCTAAAGAAAAGGCAGCCAATCTGAGGATTGAAAGGGAAGAACTTGCCCTGGCCAAAGAGAGGCTTGCCTTTGCTAGAGAGCAACAATTGAGTGGGACAGTCCCCACTGGTGGCAGCATTGTACCTAGCAATAGGGAAAGGAGTTTTGATACAAAACACCTTGGTAAGATAGTGCCCCCCTTTAAGCAAGGGGATGACATCCACAAATGGATTACTGCTTTGGAGAGGGCCTGCACTGTGCAAGGTGTTCCCCCAAGTCAGTGGGCAGCTATCTTGTGGCTCTCCTTTGAGGGTAAAGGAAGAGACAAGCTCCTCACCACAAGGGTGGAAGATGCTAATGATTACCAAGTCTTGAAAAGTGCACTGGTTGATGGGTTTGGCCTAACCACTGAGCAGTACAGGGTGCTGTTCAGGGATACCCAGAAAACTCAGTCTCAAGATTGGGCTGACTTTGTAGATTGTGCCACTAAGGCTTTTGAGGGCTGGTTGCTGGGCAGTAAGGTTACTGATTATAAAGGATTGTACAATTTGATGATGAGAGAGCAAATTTTAAACAATTGTCAGAACCAGTTGTTGCATCAGCATCTTGTTGACTCAGATCTGACCTCTCCCCAAGAATTGGGAAAGAAGGCAGACAGATGGGTTAGGACAAGAGTTAAACAGAACCAGGGCCAGAATCAAGGTGGTCAGAAGAAAGCAGACCAGAAGGGTAAAGATTCAAAAGGGGAACAAAATGACCAGAAGTCTTCGACAGGTCCCCAACAACCCAAAGAGGGTGGGGGTCAGGCTCCCCAAAAGAAGAAAGAAGGCCAATCTAAAAGGTGGTGCCAATACTGTAAAAGTAAAACTCACTGGTTTAGTGAGTGCACCAAGAAAGGAGGAGGGCAGACTCCTGCCACTGCAGCCCCTAAGGCACCTGTGCCCCCTAGTACAGCCAGCAGTGGTAGTGCACCTCCCAAGGGTTTAGTAGGGTTAACCCTGGGTTCTGAGGGGAGTGACAACTTAGTTGGCACCCTCACTCAGGCTGTCCTTGTCAGTACAGGGGATATGGATATGTCCCCTGACATAAGTCCCAATACTTTGGGCAAATACAGACAGACACCTTTTATTAATGGAAAAATGGCTCAGGCCTATAGGGACACTTGTGCCAGTGTCACAATGGTGACACCTAGCTTTGTGGACCCTGGACAGATCATGCCAGGTACAGAATTCCTGGTGACCAATGCAAGCAATGTCACTACCAATCATAGTATGGCAATTGTAGCTTTCTCCTGGGGAGGGGTAACTGGCCAAAAGAAGGTTGTAGTTAGTTCAGACCTCCCAGTGGATTGTTTGTTGGGCAATGATTTGGAGTCATCACAATGGTCAGAAGTGGAGCAGAGGACTCATCTGGAAATGTTAGGCTTGCCAGCACATGTGTTTGCTGTGACCAGGTCACAGGCCAGAAAATGCCCCACTGAACAGGTGCTGGATCCTGGAACCATGGACCAGACACCTTCCAAGAAAAAGAGCAGTAGGGTTAAGGCTGTGCCTTCCCCCTTGCCCCAGGTTGTGGATCAAGTCTCAGAGGAGGCTGACCTGCAGGAATTGAGGGAAACTGAGCCTAGAGAGTTTGAACTTGATCAAGTTGAATTCTTGGGTTCAGGGGGACCCTCAAGGGAAGACCTGGGGAAGGACCAGTTAGACTGCCCTTCTCTTGAACCCCTCAGACAGCAGGCTGCTGCTGAGGCTGCTGGGAACGCCACAGGTACCCACAAGGTATACTGGGAAGATGGACTCCTGTACACTGAGTCAAGAGACCCCAAGCCTGGCATGACCAGGAGGCTGGTTGTACCCTTGTCTCAGAGAGGTTTCCTACTTACCTTGGCCCATGAGATTCCCTTAGCAGGTCACTTAGGCCAGACAAAGACTTGGGACAGGCTTGTCTCACACTTTCACTGGCCTCACATGAATGAGGATACCAAGGAGTTTTGTCGCTCCTGTGTCACTTGCCAAGCCAGTGGTAAGTCAGGTGGCACAACAAAGGCCCCCCTTATACCAATGCCTGTGGTGGGGGTGCCCTTTGAAAGAGTGGGGATTGACATTGTTGGTCCAATGGAACCCCAGACAGCATCAGGGCACAAGTTTATACTGGTGGTAGTGGATCATGCCACCAGGTATCCTGAAGCTATTCCACTTAGGACCACCACAGCACCTGTGGTGGCAAGGGCCCTAGTTGGAGTGTTCTCCAGAGTGGGCTTCCCTAAGGAGGTTGTCTCTGACAGAGGTGCAAACTTCATGTCAAGCTACTTAACTGCTATGTGGAAGGAGTGTGGTGTCAATTACAAATTCACTACACCCTATCACCCACAATGCAATGGGCTTGTTGAAAGGTTCAACAGGACCCTAAAAGGGATGATTCATGGACTACCTGAAACACTCAGGCGTAGATGGGATGTCCTGATGCCCTGCCTTCTGTTTGCTTACAGAGAGGTCCCACAAAAGGGGGTTGGCTACAGCCCTTTTGAACTTTTGTATGGGCACCCTGTGAGAGGCCCCTTGTGTTTGGTGAAGGAAGGATGGGAGAGACCTCTCAAAAAGCCTGCAACCAACATAATGGACTATGTACTTGGTCTCCGCTCCAGGATGGCTGAGTATATGGAGAAGGCATCAGAAAACCTTAAGGCCAGTCAAGAACTTCAAAAAGCTTGGCATGACCAAAAGGCTGTCCTGACTGTTTATCAGCCTGGACAGAAGGTGTGGGTGTTGGAGCCAGTGGCCCCAGCAGCACTCAAAGACAAATGGTCTGGGCCCCACACAATTCTTGAGCAAAAGGGAGAGGTCACCTACCTGGTGGACCTTGGAACTCCCAGGAGTCCCCACAGGGTACTCCATGTCAACAGGCTCAAAGCATATGTCGACAGGAAGGACATGAGCTTGCTCATGGCCATAGATGAGGGACAGGAGGAAGAGAGTGACCCTCTCCCAGACCTGCTCACTCAGAATCCTGATGATGGGTCAGTAGATGGTGTTGTCTTTTGTGGCAGCCTCTCTGAACATCAGCAGAAAGACTGTAAACAGGTTCTTCAGTCTTTCAGACATATGTTCTCTCTGACACCCAGTCAGACCAATTGGTGCACCCATGAGGTTGACACTGGTGACAGCCTGCCAGTCAAGAGTAAAATCTACAGGCAGCCTGATCATGTTAGAGACTGCATAAAAACTGAAGTGCAGAAAATGTTGGAATTGGGAGTCATTGAACCCTCAGATAGCCCTTGGGCTAGTCCAGTAGTTCTAGTGCCAAAGCCTCACACCCAAGATGGTAAGAGAGAGATGAGGTTTTGCGTAGACTACAGGGGTCTCAATGCAGTCACTAAGACTGATGCCCATCCAATACCAAGGGCAGATGAACTTATAGATAGATTGGCTTCTGCCAACTACTTAAGTACATTTGACTTAACAGCTGGGTATTGGCAAATCAGGTTAGCTGAGGATGCCAAACCCAAAACAGCATTTTCAACCCCTGGTGGGCATTATCAATTTGTGGTAATGCCCTTTGGTCTGAAAAATGCACCTGCCACCTTCCAAAGGTTGGTGAATCAAGTCCTTACTGGGCTGGATGACTTCTGTGCAGCATATCTAGATGATATTGCTGTCTTTAGCTCCACCTGGGAGGATCACCTGGTCCACCTGAGGAAAGTGTTAGAGGCTCTGCAAGCAGCAGGCCTCACTATCAAGGCCACCAAGTGCCAGATAGGGCAGACACAGGTTGTATACCTGGGCCACCTTGTAGGTGGAGGCCAGGTTCAGCCACTGGAGAGCAAAATACAGTCAATCAGGGACTGGGCTCCTCCAACCACCCAGACTCAGGTTCGAGCTTTCTTGGGCCTGACTGGATACTACAGAAAGTTTGTCAGGAACTATGGTTCCATTGTGACACCATTAAATGAACTGACAAGTAAGAAAATGCCAAAAAAGGTTCAGTGGACAGCAGGCTGTCAAAAAGCATTCGATGACCTAAAGCAGGCCATGTGCACAGCACCTATCCTTAAGAGTCCAGACTACTCCAAACCATTCATTGTCCAAACAGATGCTTCTGAGTTGGGTGTGGGAGCTGTTCTTTCTCAACTGAATTTTGATGGTCAGGATCAGCCCATTGCTTTTATAAGCAGAAGGCTGACCCCCAGAGAGAAGAATTGGTCAGCTATTGAGAGGGAGGCCTTTGCTGTGGTTTGGGCCCTGAAGAAGCTGAGGCCATACTTGTTTGGCACTCACTTCAAGATTCAGACCGACCATAAGCCCCTCTTGTGGCTAAATCAGATGAAGGGTGAAAACCCCAAACTGCTTAGGTGGTCCATTTCCCTACAGGGGATGGACTTTACAGTGGAACATAGACCTGGTACTGATCATGGCAATGCCGATGGGCTCTCCAGATATTTCCACTTAGAACAAGAAGACTCACCTGGTCAAGGTTAGCTTGTTGTCCCAAAGTTTGGGGGGGGGGTCATGTAGGAGAGTAGGGTCTGCAATCCTATGATCACCCAGATTTTTTGCTTTTGTTTCACTGGTTTACGACTTTCTCTGGCTGTGGGCCTGCCAATCAGACCCACAGCCTGGCTGTTCTCTTTCTAAATTACCTCATGTACCCTAGGTGCATCTACCAATTGGTACTGGGCCACCTTATCAGACCCTGTAACTCAGGGCATAGGTGTACCCAGGGCTGCCAGGGGCTGCAGCATGTATTATGCCACCCCTGGCTGGCCTCCTAAATTTGACACAACTGGCTGCATGACAGCTGGGGCAAAGTCGTGTAATCACCCTTTGCTGTAGGTGTAGTATACCTATACCTAACCCTAAAATGGACACACAGATTCCTATCAGTCACTCCTATGGCAGGCCTTGACAATCCTGAAGGCAGAGTGCTTGGAATCGTGTGAGATGGTGCTCTGGCATGAGCTGAGCCTGTCTGCAGCTTGCGGAATCAAGTCCTAATAGCTGTTCCATGATATCGCATACCATATACTCTTAAGTGCATTATAATCCTCGCGGTTAAATGCTATCTTTGGTATTGCTTTATCAAAACATGTCGAGTAAGGTGTCATACGAATTGGAATACTAACCCCTCGCCAATTCTGGCGACGGGGTTAGCATTCCACCCTTCTAGAGGGACACGACATGTATGTAACTGTGAACCCCGGTTAAAGTTAACTGAAGCCTCAGCTCCACAAAATGGATGCTGCCACCACAGACACGAGTCTGACCCCCTGCAGCTGGGAGTCCTTCCAGCGAGGGGAGCCTGGACAAAGGGTTTCCTGTCAGGGGCGGTGCTAGCACCGTCCCAGACATGGTTTTGTGTATCCTGGGTAGGCAGGGCTTTACAGGAAGGTGACTGCTGAGTGGCACCCCGGTGCTCACTACGCATAGGCCGGTCTGAACCAGTTCCAGGGGCACACCAGCCCCTGGCCTGGGGAAGTCCGGCATGGCTGAAGGGTGTAACCACCCCCCCACCTAGTCCCACCCATAGGCAGGACCTAGTCACCGGGTCAGCCCCCTTTTTTAGTATAAAGATGGGAGCGGGCCCCCTGTTAAAATTAGATCATCTTTGGAATCAAGATACCACTTTCTTCGAAAGGACTTCACGATTTCTTCTTCAAGATTCTCCCTTGTGGCTAAGGAGTAGTCACCCTGCATCAAGCGGGCACCATCCTAAAGAACACTGCGGTCTGCTGCAAGTCCTTCATCACGAATCCGACGACCCAGCTCGACGAGACCCGGCTTCCCTGGCACCTCTGACCTCTACTCACCTCTACAGCCAAGCTGAGAACCGTGAGTGCGACGAGACCTCAAGGGACCGACGATCGCCAAGACTGCACGACATCTTTACTGCAAGCCCACCGTGTCCTCCACTGGTGAGTGCTTTGGGGTCCGAGAAGCCCCGACCCTGCGCAGCTCCAGCACCCAAGATCAGCCCCCCTGCATCTCCACGATCGGCGTGGGGCCCTTCTGCTGTTTGCTGTGCACCGCGTTGTTTGGCTACTAGCCGGCTGGCTTGTGGCCTTCTGAACGACGCCCAACGACTTCACGACTGCTGGTCTGGTTGCTCCAGGCTGGCCCTTGCTTCCTTGTTCAAGAGAGGCACCCCGGACCCTCCTGGTCCACTCCAGACGCCATTTTAGGTCCACCGCGTGGGCTTGAATTTGCCAAGGCTTTGTTGCCCAATCCTGGGTCCAGCGACGCCGACAGCTTCCATCTTCGTGGGACAGCTCGATCCTCCATCCTGGTCGCCGACAACGCCTCCTGGTCCGTGAGATCTTCGAGTCAAGCGTCACCCACTCACCTAGTCGAGGTGGCTACCATCCGGTGCCCTCCTGGTGCCCACTGACTACTGGCTAGTAGTCTCGAACTTGGTCCCCTCTGCTTTCAGGTGTCATCTATCTTCGAGATCCAGGCTTGGATCCAACTGAACTTTCTTCACTGGTCACCGGCCAGCATCTTTTCTTCCGGCTCCTGGTCCGTCTACGAGGATTCCCGACGTCTTTTCAGACCTATGCAGCTGCAGCCCCTGGGCTAGGTAACTTCGGCATTTCGGTGCCCCAGCATAGCCTCACTATCCAAGGGTCAGAATCTACTTTCGTTTTCTCCCTACCAGGTCGGGTTCGCCCGAGAACACTAACTTTCTAATTCCTAGCTACCATAGACTTTTGTCCCGCATCTCGCGTGAGAGTGCACACACTGCACCCGAGTCCCCTAGGCCTCCTAGAAGTAATCTAACGATTCCCTAGTCAAGTCCTAGCGATTCCAAAAGCTATTAGTACTGTACTTACCTGCTAGTAATTTCGCATTCCACTTTCAGAGTATATGGTTTTCCGTGCCCCTCGGGCATTTGTATATACTGTGCTAACTTAAGTATTTTTATAAGAGTTTTGGTTTGTGCTTAGTACCCTGTCCTCATAAAGAGTACAGGGCTGTTGTGATCTTTAAATAAATAACTGTTTATTTTCATAACACTTGTGTGGTGTCCTTTCACTTGGTATTCAAGGGGTATATGTGTGGTAAACAGCTGGCTTAACACGCCCTCTCGAGTCTTTAGCCTTAGACTGCTCGTATCCACGCTACTAGGATAGCTGGTCTATAAGGTTGACTTACAACCAATCATCAATAAGGGTTGCTGGACTGATACATAGTGTTCACTAGAATAGTGAGCACTGCATATCAGGCCACCTTCTCACAGCCAGGTTCTGAGCTGGGATGGGGCAGTGAGATAAATAACGGTGATGGATCAAGCCCTGATCTTTGGACTGGGTAAGAGTGGTCTGTTTAACTCAGACACTCTGTTCATCACCACCCCCTTTTTGTAAATCGTTTTTGGCCACTATAGGTGTGGCAGGGTATACTCAGACATGAGTCCCTTTCTCACTGCTCCATCAGGATTCAAGCAAGCCGGGCCGAAGAAGGCTGAAATGCCAGAAACCGGTCCCCGGTAGCTTGTCTCCTTTCTGGTGAAGAATTGGCTTGGTAGTTTAGTCTGTCCTGTTCCCATGATGCACTGGACCAGGGACAGACTGATTTGCATATAGCCAGGTTCTGAGCTGGGATGGGGCAGTGAGATAAATAACGGTGATGGATCAAGCCCTGATCTTTGGACTGGGTAAGAGTGGTCTGTTTAACTCAGACACTCTGTTCATCACCACCCCCTTTTAGTAAATCGGTACCTCCAGGGAAGCACGCGGATGTGTCGAGTTGTTACAAATCAAGACCTTGACCCTTCCTTGGGGCTGCTGTGGCTCCCAAAGGGTAGGATTTGGGATTAATATTGAGCCCCGCTGGCTGGGTGGATGGGGATGTGGAAGGGGGTGTTTTTTGTCCTTCTACTAATATTTTGTTGTTGGTGGGCGTCGACGTGCCTCCATTTGGTGCACCTTGTGACTTTGTCATGCTTCCTCCGGAATCTCCCAAAACAAGGTACCTTGTGTAGAGTCCACAACCCCGAGCGGTATAACAGAGGTTAAAGTCAGGGCTGACCTTACTCTCTAAAGTGGTAGCTTGGTCGAGCAGTAAGGCAGTACCAGAGGACAGTGTAAAGCATTTGTTACACACACTCAGTCAGCAAAAGGTTTCACACACTCCAGAACTGGACTCTAGGCCAATTGTTTTTATATCCAAAGATATCGTTTTATTTTAAGAACCAACAGGTATCAAAATATACTTTTCTCGATATGAGTACTCTCATGTAATTACTTTGCAAAGAGGCAATAAGCTTTGTAAACGCAATAGGTACAGGGGTTGCGATAGGCAACACAATTCTAAACACAATTTAACATTGAGCTCAATGGCGATTACTTTTGAAACTCCAGGACTGTATCCTAGATTCAGACCTGGGGTCTAAGCTGAAAACAGTTTAGTAAAAACGTTGTAGTTATGGCAATGATTTTGAAAAAATAATACGGTATTTTAAAAGTTCACACTTGAAAACTTTTCAAGTGAAAATCTAGCTATGTTATCCAATGGGAGAAAATTCAGGTTACAGGTAAAGTACGTTCTCGTTAATTTTGTAATCCAGTACTGGGATCCAAGGTCCAGCACTGGCGTGTCTATTTAATTCGTGCAGTCTTGAAGATGGCCGGTCCCTCGAGGTCTCGTCGCACCCACGGTTCTCAGCTTAGCTGTAGAGGTGAGTAGAGGTCAGAGGTGCCAGGGAAGCCGGTTCTCGTCGAGCTGGGCAGTCGGATTCCGGAGGAAGGACTTGCAGCAGACCGCAGTGTTCTTAAGATGGTGCCTGCGGATGCAGGGTGACTACTCCTTAGTCACAAGGGAGAATCTTGAAGAAGAAATCGTGAAGTCCTTTCGCAGAAAGTCGTGTCTTGATTCCAAAGATGATCTAATTTGAACAGGGGGCCCGCTCCTCTCTTTATACTAAGAAAAGGGGCTGACCCGGTGACTAGGTCCTGCCTATGGGTGGGACTAGGAGGGGGGTGGTTACACCCCTCTCCCATGCCGGACTTCCCCCAGGCCAGGGGCTGGTGTGCCCCTGGAACTGGTTCTGACCGGCCTATGCATAGTGAGCACCGGGGTGCCACTCAGCAGTCACCTTCCTGTAAAGCCCTGCCTACCCAGGATACACAAAACCCTGTCTGGGATGGTGCTAGCACCGCCCCGGACAGGAAACCCTTTGTCCAAGCTCTCCTCGCTGGAAGGACTCCCAGCAGCAGGAGGTCAGACTCGTGTCTGTGGTGGCAGCATCCATTTTGTGGAGCTGAGGCTTCAGTTAACTTTAACCGGGGTTCACAGTTACATACATGTCGTGTCCCCCGTCGCCAGAATTGGCGAGGGGTTAGTATTCCAATTCGTATGACACCTTACTCGACATGTTTTGATAAAGCAATACCAAAGATAGCATTTAACCGCGAGGATTATAATGCACTTAAGAGTATATGGTATGCGTTATCATGGAACAGCTATTAGGACTTGGTTCCGCAAGCTGCAAACGGGCTCAGCTCATGCCAGAGCACCATTTCACACGATTCCAAGCACTCTGCCTTCAGGATTGTCAAGGCCTGCCATAGGAGTGACTGATAGGAATCTGTGTGTCCATTTTTAGGGTTAGATATAGGTATACTATATCTACAGCAAAGGGTGATTACACGACTTTGCCCCAGCTGTCATGCAGTCATTTGTGTCAGATTTAGATGGCCATCCAGGGGTGGCATAATACATGCTTCAGCCCCTGGTAGGCCCTGGGTACACTGATGCCCTGAGTTACAGGGTCTGATAAGGTGGCCCAGTTCCAATTGGAAATGTACCTAAGGTACATGGAATCCATTTTAGAGAGAGAGCAGTAGGCCTGGGGTCCTGATTGGCAGGGTCCCAGGTCGACTATGTCAAAAACCAGCTAAAACACAGGGCAAAAAGTTGGGGGCAACCATAGTCAGGAGGTACCTTCCTACAATGGTCATCAGTGCACACGCTTACAAAACGCTACTCTGTGGACATTCAGATGAACAAAGAAGCACAAGTAGGACAAAGGGTCTTACAACATAGATTTGCTTATCAAAGCTCCTCCTCCACCCAACCACCACTGTAGTAAAGAATGCTACAAAATCTATATGCACAGCATGTGAATCCAGAAAAGATTCACGCTGCAAAATGTATAGTTTCATACCCGTCGGTTTAGTTTTGCAGCTTGAAGAATTTCTGTATTTACGTGCAAAACCACCCTCCTCTGCCAAGAAGAAGAGGGAGAGAAGAAAAAAGAATCTGAAGATGGCGACCTGAAGTGGGAGCTTCTGGAGGAAGCACAACATTACAAGGTGCACCGAATGGAGGCACGTCGACGCCCACTAACAACAAACTGAAATAGTAGAAGGACAAAAAAAGTTTTTAGAGACAATTCCAGATCCAACTACTAGATGGCGGAATAATGCACATCATGTGAATCCAAAAATTATTCAAGCTGAAAATCAAATTTACAGGTAAGAAACAATCTGCTTTCTGCTGTCAAAAATGTGATGGTAAAGGCTGAGGTAATCTTGCTGCGGCTGAATACATCGATCTGAAGAGTGCACGGGGCTCAGGTGAATTGTGGGGCTCATTCAAACTTCACAGAAAGTGTCTCATTACGGCTTTATCTTCTGAATTCCACCAGAGGAAAAGAAGGATTTAAATGGAATTTTTATATTTGACTCTAAGGGTTCAAGGTAAATTTCACTTAGTCATACTGACTCCACCCAGGTTGCAATAGTAAAACAAGCATTTGCAATGCAACAGGTCTCGCATTTGCACGAGTTTGAGCTATTGACATTGTAAATGGCAATGCCTTTTATTTATGCAGTTTGAAAAGCTGGAAGCGCTGCTTAAATACACACTTTGTACTTCTAGTCCTTGCTTACGAGAAGCAAGGCTGGCAGTAAAAAAGGCAGTTATTTCCAGCTTTGCATCGCGTAAGCAAGGGCTCTATGTACATAGAGTGCCTTCGCAGGTTTTCTTAACACACAAATAAAATGCATTGTCATTTGCAAAGCCAATAGCTAAAACGCTCGCAAATGCGAGACCTATTGTATTGCAAATGCTTGTTAAAATAGAGGTTAATTATTGAAAAATTCAATTTACGGAAAATTCTACAAATTGCTTGCAGGGAGAGGAAATAACTGAATAAACTCAAGAAATATAGATAGGAAAAGAAAATGCGAACTGGGACAAATGTGTGTCCGAAGGCAGTGTATGGGTCTTACTTTCAAAGGACTGCCTGATGCCGGGATTGGACAGGCACAAGATCACAGGTGTTAACGTGTTTGCGATCCTGCAAAGGAGGCCTCAAATATCGAGACACACGTGTCCAAGTATACATATATGAATATTATTATTCACATTTTAGGCTAACAAATTGTTGTGCCTTTGAATAAACTGCATTTACGTCGCACGTCGTTGGCCCTTAGAAATGCCTTTCTGTGCGTACATCCAAGCTTGATAATATTGAAAATAATAATGGCTGCGAATGTAGCTCACAAAACTAAATGAAAGGGGCTCTTGGCGCTTGGCGAAAGGCTTTACTCACACTGCTCGGTGACCCTTCTTGGCGGCTTAAGTATGGGGCGGTTTTGTTTTTAAATGTTTAATTTCCGCCTGCAGCTTGTAAGCTAGCACTTTACACTTAGAGCCCCCCCCCCCCCCGCCCTGTTGCGGCTGAAAAAACACAATTCAGGTAGAATGAGTGTGAACGCTGGTGCACCAATATGAGTATTTCACTATTGGATCGTATGGAATTAATGCCAAAACGGGGTCTGCGGTGCTGTCTGTTCACAGCACACAAGGGTTGGGGGCAGGCCAGGCCAGGTGCGCTCACACTGCAGCACAGAGGGGGTTTGGCTTTAATAGCTGCATTTCAAGCGCTTTACAAAGAGTTAGACTCCTCCAGAGGTCAAACAACGGAAGCGTCTTCTTGTGGAACGAAACGTAAATAGAAAGGAAATAAAAAAGGGCGCACACAAACAGACGAAGAGAAGGGACAAATTGTAATAAAAGGAAAAATAAGCAGAATGGAAGAAGGGAATAGAAAAACAGGGGTCATTAAAACAGTAGGAAAGAGAAACTATTCAGAAAAGTAACTAATAAAAGAAGAGAAGAGGAAATACACAGAATGAAAGCAGGCCTGCTTTAAGCACGAAAGGGAAATAAATTAGACAACCATTGGCCGCGTGTGTGTGTGTGTGTGTGTGTGTGTGTGTGTGTGTGTGCGCGCGCTCCCACAGTCTGCTCTTTGTCAAAGCACACGCCCGTGCTTGTGGCGTGCCGCTGCGCACTCCCGCAAGCTGTATGCTGCCATGAGAACAATATGTGCTTGGAAAAAGAGCTGTACGACGGCTAAAGTTCTCCTAAGTAACGCATGCGTGCTGCGTAGGCGAGACCTAAACACTGATAATATAGGAGTACTTCCAGCAACCACTAGATGGCAGACCATGCCCAGCATTTGTATCTAGAGGAGTCTAAGGCTGGACAAATAGTGTTACAGACTACTAGTTTCTTCCTAATTACCGATCTGACTACTAGATTATACAAGCATGTAAATCTGTTAGATTTCAAGCTGTAGCACCAGTGTTGCAGGTAAGTCAGATCTTTGCAGTATAAAAGCAATGTAAGATTAGCATGCCTGTTCACCTCATATGGATTCACTTAGACTAGTCTCTTATGAGGCCAGCAGGTCTGTTTTTGAAATGTGTCTGACTGTTCTGGGTCCAGCAGTGAGGTGGCAGAGAGCACACTTGTACATCCATGTAAGATCCCACATCAGTGCTGCATGCATGTAGCTTCTTCTAGCCCTCTGTCCTTGTCGTGCCTCGGTCTATGTCCTAACAGTTTGTTTTGTTCTTACTTTCTCCCTGCAGGACTGTGGGAAGCTTCTTTCCATCGAGGCGGATGAGAGCGGCTGCTACCCCCTCGATGGGCACGTGCTGTGCATCAAGTGCCACACGAGCCGCGTGAAGGCTTCTCGGTGAGAGGCCAGCCCTGGAGCAGGAGTCGCACCATGCAGGCCACATGTTGGCTCCTGAGCCACTGCAGCAGTTCATCCTTCCCTGGTCGCCTCTCATAGCTACAGCGAAGAGCCCAGCCGTGCACACAGACCTCCCCTGAGCCCAGCCGTGCACACAGACCTCCCCTGAGCCCAGCCGTGCTCACAGACCACCCCTGAGCCCAGCCGTGCTCACAGACCACCCCTGAGCCCAGCCGTGCTCGCAGACCACCCCTGAGCCCAGCCGTGCTCACAGACCACCCCTGAGCCCAGCCGTGCACACAGACCACCCCTGAGCCCAGCCGTGCACACAGACCACCCCTGAGCCCAGCCGTGCTCGCAGACCACCCCTGAGCCCAGCCGTGCTCACAGACCACCCCTGAGCCCAGCCGTGCACACAGACCACCCCTGAGCCCAGCCGTGCACACAGACCACCCCTGAGCCCGGCCGTGCACACAGACCACCCCTGAGCCCAGCCGCGCACACAGACCACCCCTGAGCGCAGCCGCGCACACAGACCACCCCTGAGCCCAGCCGTGCACACAGACCACCCCTGAGCCCAGCCGTGCACACAGACCACCCCTGAGCCCAGCCGTGCTCACAGACCACCCCTGAGCCCAGCCGTGCTCACAGACCACCCCTGAGCCCAGCCGTGCTCACAGACCACCCCTGAGCCCAGCCGTGCTCACAGACCACCCCTGAGCCCAGCCGTGCTCACAGACCACCCCTGAGCCCAGCCGTGCACACAGACCACCCCTGAGCCCAGTCATGCACGCAGACCACCCCTGAGCCCAGCCGTGCGCACAGACCACCCCTGAGCGCAGCCGTGCGCACAGACCACCCCTGAGCACAGCCGTGCGCACAGACCACCCCTCCGCCTCTCGTAATGGCTCGTTTCTTCTTTCCCTTCAGTGTGGGTAAAGCTCCTGCCTTTTAACTATCAGTCCATCGTGCTTCACAAGGGCAGGCTCTGCTCTCTCCCCTGTCACATGTATCATTTCTGTGCAGTGAGAGCAGCTGCCTTCGTCCCTAGTGGTCCATTCCTGCAGTGCCAGCCCCTACCGCTGCTTTTCTGTTGGAACAGTCGCAGCCGGCTCTGCTAATAGTTCATTCCTCCTGTGCGGAAAAGCCAAAGCCGGCTCTTTTCCCTCAAAGGTTCATGCTTTCAGTGCAGGGCACCTACTCCCCCCTCCACGAATGGTTCAGTCCTCTTGTATGAAACAGTCAGTGCCTCCACCACTCCTTACTATGATTCATTCCTTCAGTGCAGGGACACCCGCTGCCTTCGCCCCCCAGATAGTTCATTCCTCCTGTGTGGGACAGCGGAAGCCGGCTCTTTTCCTTCCAAGGTTTCATGCTTTCAGTGCAGGGCACCCACTCCCCCTCCACTAATGGTTCAGTCCTCATTCCTTCAGTGTCAGGACACTGCTGGCTCCTCCCTGGTTAGCTCATTCCTCCTGTGTGTGGGGGGGGGACACACAAAGCCTCCTCCTGCACACACTCACTATCCTCTATGCAACAGTGATCTCTGAAAGTAGAACTTTGCTGCTACTCGTGCCACTGCTCGTCCACGAAGGTCCCATGTGGCATGGAGAGGACAACTCCACAACTGGCAGTAGCTTGGGGAAGAATTTAAATGATAGCTTAGGTGACTGGAAATTCTGAGTGAGTGATTGGGTTTTGTTTTTCTGCTTCTATTTTGTACTTTTTGCTGCTCTTTTTATAAATACACGTTGCCAAGAATGAGTCAGAACTACAGCCCCAGGAGGTGCTCCCAACACTCTTCGGGGAGCTGCAGACAGACGTGTCTCCTGCGTTTACATTCCTGGGTGTTCTTTGTTGATGACTCTGTTAAACTTGCTTGAACAACTGGATAAAGATTGTACTGGGAAATCCACCCTTTGTATATAAATCAAATAAAATACTTTTCTTTATTCTTCTGCTTCCTGGTGTTTATCAAGGGCAGATGTTGGAAAGCCCAGGGATTGGGCAGAAGGCGTGCATGCGCAGTGACGCCTGTCGCGTGTGCCTCTCCTATCGCTCTTGTAGGTCCATGGGAGTCCATTCTGGCGTTTCATGGATTCAGTCCACAAGTCTGATCTCCACCACCAACTGGGGGTCACCGGTCCTTCCCGGGCGTGAGGCCCCGATGCAGCAATCCAGCGTTGTTGGCCTAGTTGTAAGTTTCAGCTGTCAAACATTTTTAAAATACACTGGCAGGCAGTGGGATGGAGACCAGTCATGGTAGGAGTTTTGGCTGAAATTCCACCTCTGCAGATCGCTCTATGAGGGTACAACGATCATAACTTCGACCCACGTTTGATCGCCTGCCTCAGGTGGTAAAGCAGCCTTTGGAGATACATCTGTGGTGTGGAAGATTCAACCAGACAACAACTGCAGTCCATGGAAAGAGAGCTTGGGCACAAGGCCCAAGTCACTACAAAGAGAAAATCTAAATAACAACATGAAAATGGGAAATTGTTTCAAGAGATCACACTCCACAGAGGGAACGAGAAGTAAGAGGTCTTGGTGGATGGCCCTGCGGTGACAGAAATATGCGAAAGCACTGGAAGAGCGTGGGCAAAGGGGACCCTTAAAATCTTACACGCCAAAATACACTTCAGACACACGCCCACGGGTGGGTGGATTGGGAATGGTGTTTAAACTCAATTTCATGAGGCAATGTGTCCCAAGATAAGGTGCCGCACAGCAGATCAAAATCCAATCAATTAAGCAAGGACCGACTCTAAGTGAGTTTTAGCTTGAAATTTCTCCCGTAAGATAGAATGAAAACTACAGATTCTTCCTGGTGGGAGCAAAAGAATAACATTTCAGCAAATCAGAGCATAGAAAATTAATGTCACGCTGCCTTACTACCTAAGCACTATCCCACTAATGAAATATTAATTCAGCCCCTTCAAGGCTAATGTCATCTGGAGATGGCAGAAAAAAACTAGTTGTAAAACAGTCAAATATTGTGAATAAATGCAGTACTGCGAGCAGCTGGAAGAAAGGTTGAAACATTACTGATCCCAAGCTAGAAAGACTTCTTCGACAACAACATCCGGAAATAAAGACGACTTTGCATGACTGTTTGCAGCTAGAATAATAAACAATGAACATGCATAGTGAGACATCCATGTTGAACAAAATGACATTGAGGACTGTCTGAGGTCTAGTTAGCATCACCAAAGAAAAGGCACTTTTAACAGGTCAAAGCAAAAAAGTTTCAAAGGGGATAACATCAGACAAGTGTGAATTTGAGCACAAATCCATATTCTGCGCATTAATGCACAATTTTATAAATGCACAAAAGTCTCCAAATTCTTTCCTCTGATTATTCCATAATCATTAAAAACTACAATTAGCTACAATATAGTCTGCATCACTTTCTACTTCTTGCGATTAGATTTTTCCAACATCTTCTGTTCATTATGTATTTGATCTGTCATCTTCTAGTTCAATTTCACCCTCTTTCCTCTTTGATCTGTTTTATCTTTACAGCCAAAATGTACACATGTTTTTTCTGAAAATGTGAAAAAGAGAAACTGAGAAATTGCACAAATCAACACAATAGTTGCAGGGGTTACTATGGTCCTAAACACACTCCCACCCAAGCTATTAATACACTTGCCAAACTTACCAAATCTCTTACCAATCCCATTAATTAAAAAATCTACTGCTTTCAACAAACCACTCTTTAAAAACTTGGACTGCATGAGAAATATTAACAATACTTGAGACATAATTATCAATAACTGTTGTATCTTCATCCCAGATAATAGTACACTCTCTGACCTGCAAACATGACCTTCCTTTGCAAGAATATCTAGCGCTAAGTGGTTTTGCATAATCATCGCATGCATAGCAGTTAATTATGTGTTGGTCTGTATTGGTGCACCAGTGGTATTAAAAGCTGACTGATCCACAAGCATTTTTTCACATCATTCATAGACACACCAATAGATGGAGTCTTTGCTCCTAATACATCTAGCACAATTTGACCAAAGCCTTGTTTCACTCTTTCATCCCAACAGCATCACTCATCTCATTAACATGATAAACTCTAGGAAATACCAAAGCCACGGAGCCAGTTACGTGCTAGGTGGAAATAGCAGTCTTACCACACATATCCCTCTAAGTAGTGGTTCTACACCAAACAGAAAATTACCACAGACAACAACATTCCTTTCACACGATCTTTCCCACAAACTCAATATTAATTTGACTCCTGTACGTTCATGATGCACCATCATGTTCCATTCTCAAACCTGGGTGCAAACATGAAAACCTAAATTCTACTCCAGCCTTAATCTGTTATCTGATATTTCTTCTCATCCCTCCAATCTCAAAAACCTCACTTTCCTCTCATTGTGTTGTTCAACAAGTTCATACTCTCTGGTACTCAGACTACAAACATACCCCTTGTAGTTTTAGTGTTGGGGTTAGTTTATGCAATTGTATTCACAAATTTACTATAGGTTGTCCTACACCATATATCTTTAGAAACAGGAAGGTCTTCCACCAAACCATTTAAATCTAACACGCATGGCGATAGAAACTCTTGCTTATTAAGTATACGAAAAAAAACATTACAAGAAAGGCTGTATGTAATTGGCAGTCGTAGATTGGTCGCTCCTTCACCTGCAGAAGAAGGGTACAAACTGGGCAATTCTTCACTCCCATTATGTCCACATATTGTCCCAACATATTTACGTAGATGTTATTCTTACAATCTGCAAATGATCTTTCCCTATGTGTCAGTATATTATTGTAAGAACTGGGACCGCCAGTTCTCCGGGGGGTAGCTTGGCTCGAGCAGGAAGGCAATCACGGGCTTACGTGTAAAGTAGCTACTCAACACACTCATCCACTGAGACACGAAGTGGGTGCAATAATGGAGACCACACCAGTATTTGTGATTGAAAATCAAGATCTTTTATATAGGCTTTAGATCAAAGCAATTCGGGCATTAGCATTTCCTTAGCATCTCATAAGTATTTCATTAAAGCGTTTCCTGGAAGCCTTTCATTATGCATTTCCTTTAAAGTGGTAAAGCATTTCATTAAAGCAGTAAAACGTCACTTAACACAGCCTGTCGCCTTCTACTCTTCAGCAGGCTAAGAGGGTTCTTTTATAAAACCTGGGCTAACGTTTCATGAAGCAGTCCTAACATTTCCTCTTGTAAATATCAACACTTCAAGACCAGAAATTATGTCATCAACGTAGTACTGGAGTAAATCAATAAGTATCAGAGTTTAACCCCATCAGGATTCATTGAAGCCCGCCCCTGCAAGAAATTCAGTACAGGGAAAATATCACCACTTTATCAGCAGGCTTGAAAACATGTCAGCAGGCATGAAGCAGTAAAGGCAGCATAAGACGGCCACCATGCACCAACAGTCAATAAGGTGACGGATCTTATCCCCCAGTGGGCCGGAAACAGTTAGTTCAGAATGGCCTGCTCTCCAGGCCTGCACAGTTATTTGGCCAGGGACACCTAGACATTCAATTAAGGCCTCCCAATCTCTAGAGGCACATTTGGGGGCCAACGGGGCCCACTCTCAGTTCTCCCCAGGGGAGGGGCGACCTCGGACAAGGTCGACGTCTAGGACTTCACCGGCGTCGACACACCATCGATGTCGTGATGTCCCGAAGACTAAGGCGTTCGCCGTCGACGCGAAGATCGAAGTTAAGGAAAGGTAAATCGACGTCCAGGCGTAGATATTTGACATCGAGGACTTCTTCGAGGTCTAGAAGATCGACGTTGAGGGAAGAGAAGTCTAAGAGGTCGACGTCGAGGAAGGAAAAATAGACGTTGAAGAGGCAGTCGAGGCCCAGGACGGTGTCTAGTGCCTCTGTGGTTAGTGTCTCCTCTTCTTCTGCGAGTTCCCGGTCGCGCCGGCACTCGTCTGCAGAGAGGTCTGCCTCCAGAGCATCCTCCCCGAGGCCTGCTCATAAGAAGAGGAGATAGCTTGATTCACCGGAATCTGATTATTCCCGGACCTATTCCCCCCCTCAAGGCCCAGGACACCTACGCCTTCTACTCTGGCGCCACTTCCTCCTCAGAAAACCTCCTCCTCCTCCGCCTCCTCCTCCACAGCCTCCACAGCCTAGGGTTCCGGCTCAGCCTCCTCCGCTTCTGCAGCCTCCAGGGCAGGTAGTTCCTGCGAGGCCCAGAAAACCAAGGTCAAGATCCAGAGGGAGGCATCGCTCTTGCAGTGAGCGTAGATCCTCGACGAGGTCACGGCATCGTCGTCGGAGGGAAAGGTCACGGTCGCGATACACTGACTCATCCAGTGACAATAGGTATTCTACCACTTTGTCTGACTCTCCTCCTACGAGAGTGTCGCCTATGGATGACATTGTGACATTCCAGGATGTGCTGCTGATGGGGGGCATCAAAGTTAGGGATCACATTGACGGTGCCCACTCCTTCCACCTCTGTGATCTTTGAAACATTGCAATGCAGACATCTCTCTCGTCCTTTGGTGCCAGGACTGGAGGAACCGGCCATGGAGCGGTTTCTGACGCCGGCCTCGGTGAAGTTGGCGCCATCTCGACTTCAAAAGAAGTACAGGCCCCGGATTGTGATCCGGCATTCTTGATGTGAGATCCTGTCCCGGATTCTGTAATTGTAACAGCGGCCAAGAAGCAGCATTCGACTGCCCCTTTGTCTACGGTCCCTCCGGACAAGGAGAGCCGTGAAATGGACTCAGCTGGACAAAGTCTGCAGTACGGCTGCCACCTCGATGAAAGCGGCGAGTGCCTCGGTGCTCTTGGGTCGCTATGACTGCTCCTTGTGGGAGTCCCTGCAACAGTTCATTGAGCTCCTCCTGAGGGATAGGCGAGAGGACTTCCAGGAGATATTGAATGAGGGCATGATGGTCTCAAATGAAGCCATCAGTTCGGCGCCTAACGCCGCTCTCCTGGCTGCTCATGGGTACTGCCATGGCATCAATTTGAGATGTCATTCATGGTTGCGCCTTACCTCTCTTAAGCCAGAGGCACAACAGAGGATCGCAAATTTGCCATTCTCTGGATCTACCCTCTTCAGGACACATGTGGATGAGGAAATGGCCCGCATGAAGACGGAAGTGGAGACGCTGAAGGCTGTTGGTTAGGAGAAACCAAAGGAGCAGCGGAAGTACTTCCGTCCTTTCCAGAGGCGGTACTCCTCCCAGAGGTGAGGGCAAGGTCGTCAAGGTGGTCAGCAACCATACCAGCGACAGCCCTTCCAGAAGCGTCAGAGGGGCAGAGGCGGGCACCAGTCTTCCTCAGCGAATAAGGGCTCGGACGGGTCTAAGCCCTGAGGAGTTACTTCCCCCTCGTCTGTTACCCGCTCCCGTGGGGGGAAGCATACAAAATTACTTGGCAGAGTGAAGAAAAATTACTCCGGACAAGTTATGTTATGTTAAATGACACTTTTAAAGCGCGCGGACACCGGAGGTTTCCTGGCGCTGCAAGTGGGTGCTGAATATTGTTTGCAATGGATACAGTCTTTGTTTTGTCAGACCTTCTCCAGCAATTCCACCGGTTCATTCGCAATACCAGCTGCGCGAACTTCAGGCGGAGGCCTATACCCTGTTAAGGAAAAGGGCGATAGAAGACGTCCCTTTGTCTCAAAGGGGAAAGGGTCTATACTCCAGGTTCTTTCTGGTACGCAAAAAGGACAAAAACGAGTTTAGGCCCATTCTGGATTTGCGACAAGCAAATGAATTTGCAGGGAGAAATTTTGCATGCTGTCTTTGCACCAGATTTATCCTCAGCTGCAAAGAGGAGACTGGCTTTGTGCAATAGATATGCAGGATGCGTACTTTCATGTGCCCATTGCACGGAAACACCGGAAGTTCCTGCGCTTTCTAGTCGGCACCAATCACTATCAGTACACCGTACTACTGTTTGGACTGAAGTCTGCACCCAGGACTTTTTCAAAATGCATGGCAGTGGTGGCAGCTCACCTGAGAAAGAACAAGGTGTTTGTCTACCCGTATCTGGATGACTGGTTGATCAAAGCCTCCACCTTCCAGGAAGCGCAATTGCACTTCAACAGGACGGCCGTTCTGTTGAACCAGTTGGGTTTGCACATCAACATGTCCAAGTCCATTCCGACTCCTGTCCAGTGCCTGCAGTACTTGGGAGCCTCCATCAATAATCTCTCAGCAAGCGTGTCTCCTTTGGAGGAGCGACGCTTATCGATCCTTCGGAAGGCTCAGGCTCTCATGTCCGTTCCCTCTATGACCGTGAGGACGGTGTCTTCTCTTCTGGGGTCGATGGCCTCTTGCATCTTCCCACATGCCCGCCTCCACATGAGGTCGTTGCAGGAATGTCTGGAGGATCAGTGGGAGCTGGGACGACAGGAACCAACTGTCTCTACACGCTCAACAGTCCCTGAGATGGTGATGCTCAGCAGAGAATCTCCTCAAGGGGGTTCCATTCCACAAGGACATTCCCATTCAGACTATCGTGACGGATGCTTCTCTCCACGTCTGGGGAGCGCATTCGGACCATCTACAGATCCAAGGAACGTGGTCCCCGGTGGAATCCACGCAGCACATCAATTTTCTGGAACTCGGAGCCGTTCACTTGGCGCTGAAGGCCTTTCATCCGTCCTTCCAGACCAACTCCTTGCTTGTACAGACCCAACAATACAACCACGATGTATGACCTCAACAAGCAAGGGGGCTCGAGATCGCTCACACTGTCACAAGAAGCGCAGGCGATCTGGCACTGGCTGCTAGTCAGAGGACTGGCGATAACAGCTACTCATCTGCCAAGTGTGCAGAATGCTCAGGCGGACGCACTCAGCAGGCTGGTCCAAGAAAACCACGAGTGGGTTCTAAACAACGAGATGCTAGGAAGCATCTTCGACAGATGGGGCACTCCAGAAATAGATCTGTTCACCACCACCAAAAACAGAAAATGCTGAGACTTCGCCTCCAGGTTTTACCAACTAGGGACTCTGGATTAGCTGGTCGAACCGCTTTCTGTATGCTTTTCCACCCATTCCCCTGATTCCGGAAGTACTCATCAAGCTGTCTCAATCCAGAGCACGAATGATCCTCATTGCTCTGGAGTGGCCTCCAAAGTGGTGGTTCACGGACCTGCTCCACAGGTCTCTCCAACCCCACCTGCGGCTGCCGTGTCGGCCGGACCTTCTCACGAAGTTCAAGGGCAGATGGTGCACCCCAACCTCTCATCGTTGAGTTTGGCGGCATGGTTCCTGCAATATGGACACCTGAATTTGCCTGTGAATTGCATGGAAATACTCCAGGAAGCTAAAAGACCTTACACAAGGACTTCCTATGCCTACAAGTGGAAGAGGTTCTGCACCTGGTGCACGTCCAAGACCTATGATCCTACCACCTGCAAGGAAGATGTCATCCTTCCATACCTCTTACATTTGGCTTAATCTGGCCTTAATTTCCATTCTATCAAGGTTCACCTCGCAGCATTAACTGTGTATAGGAAATGCCCTTCACAAACCTTCTTCCAGATTCCTGTAATTAAAGATTTTTTGGAGGGATTCAATAAAGTGTTTCCCCCTGTTAGGCATCCTTCACCTTCCTGGGAGCTGAATGTGGTGCTGTCTCGCTTGATGAAGGAACCTTTTGAACCTATTCATAAGGCTTCTCTACATCTGTCCTGGAAGGCGGCCTTCCCTTGTGGCTATTACATCGGCCCGCAGGGTGAGTGAAATCCAGGCCTTGTGTTGCCAAGAACCTTACACTGTATTTCATGCTTCTAAGATAGTGATGCGAACTCACCCTAAGTTCCTTTCTAAAGTGATTTCTGATTTCCATGTCAATCAGACGATAACTTTACCTACGTTTTTTCAACATCCTTCCACTCCAGAGGAGAGGTCTCTTCATTCCCTGGATGTAAGAAGAGTGTTGAAATTCTACTTTGATAAGACCAAGAACATACGTAGGTCAGACCAATTGTTTGTCAATTAAGGATCGGTCAGGACTGGTCTTGCCACCTCAAAACAGTCCATTTCTAGGTGGATTGTGTCCTGTATCCAGTTATGTTACCAAAAGGCTAACAAAATCTTAGGGGGTAGGCCTAAGGCTCATTCCACCAGAGGCAAAGTGGCTACAACGGCTTTGCTACGTAATGTTCCCATTTCAGATATCTGTAGGGTTGCCACGTGGAAGTCGGTCCATATCTTTGCCAAACATTACTGCCTGGATTCTGATGCCAGGGCAGACGCTCAGGTTGGGCAGGCTTCGTTGAGAAATCTGTTTGCACAGTAGTGATGTTGTCTGTTTCCTCCACCGCTGGTTTGGTTTGTTGGGATGGGCTTGCCATTCTATTCACAAGATTATGACTATACGCAGAGATCCCCTACTACAGAAGGAGTAGTTTCTTACCTGTAACTCCAGTTCTGTAGTAGGGGTATTTCTGTTATAGTCATAAACGCCCGCCCTCCTCCCCGGTGGATGAAGAAATGATGTACTGTATGCTACATGCCTGGCTTTATGCACCTTCAAAAAGAACTGAAAGTAAAAGGCCTTTGGCTGTGCATCCTGGGATACCGAGGGTCTCTGGCGAGTTCTTTAAAGGCACGGTATCCCTTTTCCAGACACATAATGGCAGCCTATGGGGCTTGTCTGTCCAACCCTTCCTCTCTATCATTACAAAGGATTTTTGTGAAGGGGAGTTTCTCTGAGTGTGAAACTTAACAAAGTGTGTTAAATTTAATATTATTTAGCTATCCTTTTCACTTCAAGATGAAGTGCTGGCCAATGTAGCCTTGTAGTTTTAGGCTGCATTATTTGTCTTTGATTTTCTCTTAAGTGTCTATGGAGGACTGCAGAAGAAGACAACTTAAGAGACTATTTCGATTGCTCCGGGGTCCACACACATGGGCGGGACTATTTACAAGATTATGACTATAACAGAGATACCCCTACTACAGAACTGGAGTTACAGGTAAGAAACTACTGTAAGAATGTATGTGAAAAGGAAAGAATAGACTGAAAAGAAAAGGAAATATACAAGGAAGCAAGACAAATCTGCTGAAAACTCCCCCCCACTTCGCCCCAATCCCTCCCTCCCTACCCCCCTCCACACAAACACATGGTATGCTGAACGTGCGACGACAAGATGACCATTCCGTCTCCCCCGGAACTTTGCTATATTTGTTCTTGGTTTGGATTCCTCTCGAGATAACGCTACAGTCTTAGGTCTATATATATATGTGTGTGTGTGTGTGTGTGTATGTATGTATATATATATATATATATATATATATATATATATATATTAGTCATTTGGAGACCCTTTATTTAACGGTCTGCAAACTTGCCAGTCTCCCTCCCTCCTCCCTCCCCCCCCCCCCCACCCTCCTCGCAACTGGCCAGCAGGGTCATGCACCGAAAAAGGATATGGAGGTCATTTTCTTCCTGGTGAGCGATAGTTGGGTTGGCTGTTATGAGCCGCCCCGTAGGGCTTTGCCCAGTTGCTTCTTTCTCTATTCCCTGAGTGTCAATGTGGTCTCTATGTTGTGAGGTAGATATGTTGCGTTACAGTGCGTTACCCTTGTAGCCTTTCTCGGCCAATTCAGTTCTCACTCCACTCTCCGTTGCAGTGATGCCCTTCTCTTGTTGGTGCCTGTCTGGGAGGTCTCCATCTCTTGTTGGGACGGCTCATCCAGGTATCTGTTAAGCTCCCTTGGGTCTTCGAAGGTTTGTGTTCGTCCGTTGTCATTTATCCTAAACCTTGTCGGCCCGGTGAAGGAGAAGCGGATGTTTTTCTTGCGCAATTTATCTCTTAGGGCCAAGAAGCCCTTTCGGACGTCAACTGTTGGCTTCGAGTAGACTTGTGTTAGTATTATTTTTGGCCATTCCAGGTTATGTGTTGGTTCTTCCTTGCGTAGTTGAAGATGGTGTCTGTGTGCTGTGATCTAAGCGGTTTACATATGATTGGTCGTGGGCCTGTCTTTGTGGGAGATCTGGTTGCTGGTATTCTGTATGCTGTCTAACTCGAAGAGTTGGTCAAATTTGAGGTTTGTTCTCTTCGGCAGCATGGCTTCAATGAATGCCATACAAGAACCT
This sequence comes from Lissotriton vulgaris, assembly GCF_964263255.1. Lineage (NCBI taxonomy): Eukaryota > Metazoa > Chordata > Amphibia > Caudata > Salamandridae > Lissotriton > Lissotriton vulgaris. The sequence continues at coordinate 630,860 of NW_028241094.1, read as the reverse complement.
GCCTTGTCCTCCGACCCCTCTGGAACACCTAGGATCCGTATGTTCCCCTTCTGTTCCTGTCCTCCATCTCTGCAGTCTGCTTTTGCAGTGCTGCTGTGGCTTTTGTCAGGGCTTTTATGTCCTTGTCGACCTACTTGTCTGAATCTTCTATGTCGCTAATTCTCTGTTCTGTCGTTATCAGTCTGTTGTTCATGGCATGCATGTCCGACCTTACTGCTACTAGTTCTAGTTGGATGGTGTCTGTAGTCTTTTTTGTCGATTTTTACCCCAGGTCATTAACGTCCGCTGGTTTTTTAAATATGTCCAGTGTGCTCTTCATGTCCGGTTTATGCTTTATTGGCGACTGTTATTACAGGCTCTCCCCTGTTCTCCTTTAGTTAATGTTGAGCCTTTGTTTCGCTTCCTGCCATGTTTGCAAGCCCTCTGTTCACCTGTTGCAGGTCGAATCTTTTTACTGCCTTAGGTGTCGCTTCGATGGGAATGTGTTTGTTTGTTGTTATCCCTCGTAGAGAGCATCTAGTTTCCACGGTTAGGTCTTCCCTGCGGTACCTTTACCAATTATGATGCTGCGGATGTATTCGCTTGTTTGCATCAGGTGCTTATTTTGGTCTCTTTGGTGTATTTCGTGACCGCTTTCCCGTGCCTTAAGTACTAACTCTTTTGTTTAGTGGTGTCTTGTTACCTTGTTGTGCCCCCGTATGTGCAGATTCTGTGAAATTCTGTCTTGTCCTGTGAGGTTATGGTTCCGTCACGATTTTGGTGATGTTGTACCGTATTTAGTAAGTGCGGCTAATATGGAGTGAATTTGTTGCGTTAACTAGCGAGTTCATTACGTATTCAGAGACTATGTTTCGAATATGGGTTCCATTTTGTCCGTGCCTCCATTTTGTGTTGCCATCACGTAGGCCCGTGGAGGTAACCGAACAAACGAAGTTGCATGGGCTTCGCTGTTCATGCACTTATTAACTAGGCCTCTTTTTGACTCTAAGGTGAACTGTAAGAAACTGACCCCTTCACTTGAAACCGACCTCGCTAAGCCAATTTCCTTGGTTGATCGTTGTCTGAGATTGCCAATCACTGTTCAGGACATCGTTAACTTTTAGGTTCTTTACACATGCCTTATCTTGCTCGCTATCTGTCATTGTTTCCTTTCTATGCTCTTTCATTACATGCATTGTGCTTTCAAATATGGGTTTGTCCGGCTTGTGGAGATTGGATTTGGGGCATTCCTAATAATTAACTTGTGGGTTAGGGCCATGTAAACTGAGGTTTTTGGTATGTGATACTTTGTTTGAGAATGTACCTTATTGGCTAGAATTTTGCGCAGTGGGTGTGCATTTGTAATGTGAATTTTGGCATAAAAAGGGAGGTCTCGCTGTAGCAGGGATTCCGTTCTCTTACAGAACTGTGCATAGAGATCAGGAACCTCAGTGAATTAGGGTGACCCAAAACTCACCTCGGTATCCAAAATCCCCTTACCAAGCTAGCTACAGTGTCTCATTGGTCATAACAAACTCCCAATGACTTAGACAAACCAGAACATGAACTTAGGTTACCTCAGGTATCGTGGAACACATGAACACTCTTTCGCTCTATAATCATTTCAAACCAGAACGTGGAGTAAAAGAGGACACGTGCACTTTTGAAATATTTATTATTCAATGCAAGGTTCTCAAACGCAGTATCTTATATAATACAAAAAGACATATTATAAGAATCAGAGTTATCAGCATAGTTACTAGTCCATAATAAGCAAACGGTGATGCTAAAATCAAATAGAAATTAATAACACCTATTTCTCGCACTCCCTAATTAGCATACTATATTATATCTAAGAAGGTCTCATTTGGGTTTTAGCAGGGCGGGCCCATACCTCTGAATGTCAGGAGGAGAGGATCACATCATCTGCTACCAGCTCTCTGCATGCGAAGCATCATCAAGTGTGTTTTTGCATTCTCAGTAACTCTATCTTAAACCCGCTTAGAGCCCAATGTTGGCAGCAACTGTATTTGTGTTATGTCTAGTGGTGCGAGGATCAGGCCTCCCAGCAACCTTGTGTTAAGTTATTCTTAGAGGGTTCAGCACTCACTGTTCAGACAGTGGACCAAGCACGACTGATATCAGAGCAATACCATATTATTCTCAAATAAATCACATCTTTCGTCTAGGTTGAAAGCTACAATAACAATTATGCGTCGTGTGCAAACTAAAGCCGAAGGAAAATATGTTGTTTAAACACTTAATAAACTCATGCTAACTTAACACAGTATATAGAAAAGCAGCATCTATATGGCACCCCCCCAATGATCCGAGGACGGTCAAAAATAACAAGCCAATACTAGAATAGAGGCATACATGAAAGCAGAGTTCAACAATATTGAGCCAAGCTAAATGTATGTAAATGTAAAAATGAAATTTATATAAAAATATGTACGAATGCCTATAGTGGCTAAACAAAATGCAATTTAAAATCTTCAACTCGAGGCCAAGTATAAAATTATAGGCCTAGATCATATAAAGTCAAATGTTCGTAAGAAAAAGGGCACTTTTCAAAAATACCAAAAAGCACCGGATCCTCTAGCAACATCAGAGGACAACTCGGTGGGCTCTCAAGAACGCTATGTGCCAGAAACTCATGCACCGCTGCGGGTATGTCCCACTGACCCATTAGTCCATGCATCGCTGCCAAGGCCATAATCCTTTCGCCAGAACAAACCAACTCGTGAGCAACTACGGGGCCCATCAGGCGATTAAAATCGACGTTAGGAGATATCGGCAAGCAGAGACACAAATCAATGGCCCAGTCGAAATCACAGCTCAGGCAATGAAACCCAGGCTGGACACATGTGAAATAGGAAAATCGAAACGATAATCCAAATGCCATGCTTAAAGTCGCAAGCGGCAGGGTGCCATAGTAATCAAGCATCCGGTTACGCAACAGTGTCCAGAAGGAGCTGAGCGGCTTCTTGCGCAGGACGGGCATCCATGTTTTAGGAAGAAAACTAATATCAAAACGCCTGCAGCCAAAGCCAGCAAAACAGGGAATCCGCCAAACAAACTTGAAAATATAGAATGGAAGAACGCCGGGATGACACCAAAAACTTTTTCAAAGGTAGTCACGAGACCACTGCTAACTAATTTTAAAAAATGAGCTAAGCCAGACGTGGAGGAGGCATTAAAGATTTGATGAACTAATTCGCAGAAATGAAACGGTAAGTCAGTATTTAAAAGTGCCTGCACCTCTGTGCGTGTGTTAGCTATGTGAAGGACATAAGTTTCACGGGCCGAGCTCAGGGCCACTTCCTTTTGAGACAAAAGGGGTCTTATTCTACTCATACCATTGAACTCCGCTTTCAAGGTTGGGATGCGCGGCCAGATTCGGTGCCTACTCTAATCATGGGGTCCCACGCTGCAACTCTGGGCAATAGCTTGCTTAATCTCCACTACAGCAGCCCACCCGCTGCGGGATGCCTGGCTTTCACCTTGGGGATGCCCAGTAGGGGTTATTTATTTATTTATTTTATTTATTTTTTAGGTTTTTATAGAGCGCGTAGTCACCCTCGAGTATCCCAGCGCTGAAACCTCGGACTCCTTAGGGGGGCGCAGGGAAGCTGCAAATGCATCAGGGGAAAAGAAGGGTTTTGAGGGACTTCCTAAATCGTAGGAGGTTTGGTTCAGCTCTGAGGCTCGGGGGGAGGGCGTTCCATTTCTTGGCCGTGTTTACCGAGAATCGGCGGCCGCCAGTGCGGGCTTTCTTCACCCTCGGGACAATGATAAGGTTTCCCTGTTCAGACCGGAGCGCTCTCGTCGGTCTATATGGGGTGATCCACGTACTCAGAATGGGGAAACGGCCATTACAACGAAGCCTTTACAACGAAATCGTTAACCACGCATGCAGTACAACGCATGCGTGGTTAACACGAAAGCCTTTACCATGCATACCTGTACTACGAGGTTTGTAGTAAAGGTATATGTGGTAAAGGTAAAAAAAAAAAGGGGGGGGGGGCTTGGGGGGGGTCTCCCCCCCCAAAAAGAAACTCACCTGGAGCCACATCGGGTATCAGCGTCGTTTAAGAGAAAACGGAAAATAAACTTCCGCTTTCTCTTAACGACTATGACGTCACCACGCTAGTAATTGTGGAAAATGTTATGCGTGGTGAACGAATTCCGTTGTAACGCATGCGTGGTAAAGGCATTCGTTGCAACGGAATTCGTTGTAATGTCATATATTCCTCAGAATGGGGGGGCCCGCGTTGTGCAAAACCTTGTGGGCCAGGCAGAGGGCCTTGAAAGCGACTCTTTCCCTCACGGGGAGCCAGTGAAGTTTTCTCAGAGCAGGTTTGGCTGATGTTCTTGCTGGGGTGTTCGTGAGGAGGCGAGCTGCGGCATTTTGGGTTTTTTGCAGTATTTGGAAGGTGGCTTCCGGCGCTCCGAGATAAATGGCGTTGCTATAGTCTAGCCTGGATAGCACTAGGCCTTGAATTAGCAAGAGACGGGACTGGGGTGGCAGTAGGGGGAGCACCTTTCTGCAAGATCTGAGAAGACCATAGCAGATGCCGGCTGTTTTCCTAGCCTGTGTCCTGAAGGAGAGATCTGTCTCCAGCCACACTCCCAGACTTTTAACCTCTGTCTTGGGAGAGGGGGGTTCACCCATACAGGCGGGCCAGAGGTTAGAGGGGAGGCTAGGAGATTTGTGACCGAGGAGCAGGATCTCCGTTTTTGATCAGTTTAGCTTTAGATCAGAGTCGCTCATCCATTGATGGACGTTGGAGAGGCAGTCTCGCAGGTTGGAGGGCTCTAGCTTGGGGTGTGAGAGGGTCACCACCAGCTGAGTGTCGTCAGCGTAGCTGACGATCGTGACTCCAAATGGGGCGACCAGCTCCTCCAGTGGGGCCATATACACGTTGAAAAGCGTGGGGCTCAATGAGGAGCCCTGAGGCACTCCACACCGGAGGGGGATCGAGGGGGAACGGCTTTCTCCTTCCCAGACTTGGAAAGAACGTTGGGAGAGAAAGGATGTGAGCCATTTTAACGTACTGTCTTTCACGCCTGTGTTATCCAGGCGCTGGGCTAGGACCTGGTGGCTGACAGTGTCGAATGCCGCGCTAAGATCTAGGAGGACCACTGCCACTGATCCTCCTGTGTCAATGATTTCCCTAGCTTTCTCTACTGCTGCCAGGAGGGCGGTGTCCGTGCCCTGACCTGGTCTGAAGCCTGTTTGGGAGTTTCTCAGGAGATGGTTTGCTTCTAGGAAGTGGGACAGTTTTTTGTTTGCAAGCTTCTCCGCGACCTTACCAATCCAAGGGAGGAGCGAGATGGGTCTGTAGTTGGATAGGTCTGCGGGGTCTAGCGACGGCTTCTTAAGGAGTCCTTTGACAACGGCCTCCTTCCAGCTTTGTGGGACTTCTCCTTGGACAAACGAGGTGTTAATTAGGGCTGTGAGTCTAGCTGTGATGGACCGAGCGATGTTTTTGGTGAACCGTATGGGAACTGAATCGCTGGGAGCACCACTCTTCGTGGCTGCTAGAGTAGTTGCCACTTCTTCTTCTGTGACTGGTCCAAAAGAAGCTAAACGAGGTGGATCGGATTTATCAGGGGGGTTCCCTGGCGAAGGAGATGGATCCTTGGCTATTCCAGAGGAGGCCTGATTGGTGGCAGGGAGGGAGGAAAGGATTTTCTTGATTTTATTGTCGAAAAAATTAGCCAGGTTGACACATTAGCCGGGTTATCTCACAGGGAAAAGCCAGGACGGGTTCCCAAGGCAAGCGCCTTGATGCCTTCGGGTGATACGTGCGCTATATAAGTCGCAATACATTACAATACATTACATTACATTACAGATGGAAACATCTGAATTCACATGTGTGGGAGGATATAGTACATTTTTGCAACACACCACACGTTCTGATACAGTAACCACATAAGCGATACCGACCATTAACCCACAACACTCCTCGTTATTCAAAAGCAAATAACTACCATTTGTCAATAATGTAAATGTGGGAACAATCGCTGGTACTGGTGTGCCTTTCAAAACACAGGCTAAATTAGGCCGGTCCTGATTACAAGAACCGTGTAACTGGATGTGTCTGCATATTAATGAACGGTCAGGCGACTGCGTGCATTCTTCACCATTAAGATTCACTTCCTTTCCATCTTTTAGACATCTGTATGTGTATGGTAAAGACCATGCCTCATGGGGGAATGCGCCGCCTAGTGGTTCATATCGCCCTATTGCAATATACTGCATACAATTAGTGAATTTGTACAAAGCAAATGGCAATGTAATTAATCCATGGATTAACCATGTTGCAGCAGCGGCTTCAGCCACAGAAAAGGGTAAAGATTCTAACTTTTCAATATGTAACATAGAAAATGATGCATCTCGCATTGAAAGCATGCGCTGCTTGTCAGTCAAATTAAATGGGGCAATGAGGGAGGACACGTTCATGTAACTCCAGGGCACACAGCCCGCCTTAAGAGTCTGTAGTGTCCAGGCAAACTGCATTACAGAACGCAATTGATTTTGACCATGGTGTAATACAGACACCTCATCATTCGCAATGTCAACTACAGAAGAAACAATATTATTCAACGTGTAAATTCGGGAAGAAAGCATGTTAATACTGTTATCGATAACCGCAAGCACTTTTTCCAAATTTGCTTGGTCAATAGCCCTTAGGCGTTTAGCAGCCTCAATTTGCGAACATTTCCAGATTTCATTGTAAACCGCATAAATCCACCGTTTAGATCTACCATTAGCCGGGCCTTTTATAAAATCATTTAAATCCACATTATCATTTAACTGGGATAGATGTAATTTAACTGCAGCTAACGTGGAATGTTGTAACCAATTCTGACACAGTTTGCCCACAGAGTAAGTTGTGACAGTATGATCAGTTTCAAAACGGAGATCAGGCCTGACTTGTGTAAACCCTTCAGTCAAACCCAGAAAACGACGTTGGCAAGAATCAGCACTTCTATGCCACATCAGCCAACCCTTCGGATCCAAACTGGATACATTAAAGGATGAATTATGCAATAGAGTTTGTAACTCACAAATGGACAATTCAGTGTAATTACCCCAACCTAAATATTCTTCCAATTCGGGGATATTTGGTGTATTTAATTTTTTAGAAGTAGCCCTTCCAAAGCATGTTGTTTGGGAAACAGTAGAATTTAGAAACAACATGTGATTCGGGATGAGACATGCACGGTGCAAAGCCTCAGTGCCTTGTACCTGCCAATCTTTGGTACCCCAAACCGATTTAAGGTCAATTGTTTCCTTCCATAGCTCGTAGCCATCTACAGCTAACTTGTCTAGAAAGGACTTCGAATACAGCAATTTTGTATCGGTAAGTCTAACTTTGGACATGGACATTTGTGTCATTTTGAAATAAAATGACTCAGGATTTGATTGATTAAAGTCTGTAAAATAAGTGTATTTCTTCAGAAATGTACTGGAGCTACCTCTTAATGGAGCTGGGCAATGTTCCCACTGTGTATAATTTACAGTACTCCTTCTGGAACTTGTTTTATGCAGAAAATGATTACCATAATGTTGAAAGCAAAACAAATCACCATAATTAACAGAATCTAAGTATAAATCCTCAGCATCAAAGGCAGCATAATATTTTAAATTAGAGAATAATGCTTCCACGGCCTGAATATCCGAATCATCAGAACGTATATTTTGTTTTACCACATCCCCCATGTTTACTCTAAGCACATTCGGAACATTAATCACTTCAGTGGGGCCATGTATTTGAAATCTAACCGCATCCCACACAATCCCATCAAGAACAGGCCAAGCAGTGATGTTAACTGTATTCAAATCTCTTTTCAGTCTGTGTGCTGAATGTGAAGAGGAAAGAGGGGCCAATGTTCCATTAAGGTACCGAATTCCTGTTCTTTCCTTGACATAGTGGCCATCAATCAGGCGGAGAAAATAAAACACAAAACCAATTGACATAAAAAGATAAACTGAAAATAGAATCATCCAAATGTATGTCCAAGGGGGAACCAAAAAATGTTTTTTAAATAAAGTGGCATAAACCGCAATATTGGAGGGTTTCTTTGAATGTACTGAAACAGAGTCCAAAGAGAATCTGGATTGTGTGGCCAAACGGGTCTGCAAATCCGGCATTGATAAATCAGTTGGATAGGTGTAGTTCAGCTCATCAGTGTCATTAACAGGAAAAGTATTTAATAAAGGACTGGAAATAACAGGCATCTCGAGGGACACCTCCGGCTCAGCACCAGAGGTAATGGCCGACACAGAATGTCTCACCATGGAAGGACAGGATACTGCCGGTGTCATGCTATGAAGAATCGGCCACCCTGTGTATCTTGACATTGTCAATTGAGATAAATCTGTTTTCCTTACGACCTGGAAGTGGTGGTAATGACTGTTCTCGTGCCCTTCACTCCAAGAACTCGAACCGGTGTACGATATGAAGGACCAAATTCTTTCTTGTTATCGATCTTCTCTCGAACCAGTTCTCCAACTTGGGGTAGCCAGCCAACTACCGGGATCTGCAACGCATCATCCGAGGTGGAGGGCAAATGTTCCTTAGCTAGACTGTCTCTGGTCTTTTGTAGATTCTGTAAAACATTGCAATGTTCATCTACGTCAAAGGCCGCGGCCTGGGCCTTGCAGTCTAGACCGTCGAGGTCGGGTACATACATCTTGATACCAAAGAGCATTTCGTATGGGGTTCGCCCATCCAGAGACCTTCTAGGGAGATTATTAAGCGCACGCTGCACGCCATTGAGAGGGGCCAACCAGTTTCTGCCAGTGCCTATAACTCGAGCTGTCAAAGATTGCTTTAAGTCACGGTTCATTCGTTCCACTACACTGTTTCCCTCAGGTCTGTACGGAGACGAAAACTTGACTTGGACCCCAAATGAAACCATAGCATCCTTATACGCCTTTGAGGCGAAAGCCGGACCCTGATCCGAATGGAAGGTACCACAGGCAAAAATCCCTACAAAGACACGCAAATCCTTAATGACAGTCCGTGAATCAGCACTGCGATGGGGCCATACCCACACAAAGCGTGTGCATGAATCAACTGCTACTAAGATGTACTTATACGCAGTATCAGAAGAAAAACGACTGCAGTGATCTAAATAAACACAACCTAGCGGTTTATTAGAAATGTACAACTGTGCCTGAGGCGGACGCGCAGCAGTTGAAGGCTTAATCTGCTGGCAAATGTCACATTGCAGGACATAATCGCGCGTCTGTTTGTACAGTCCCCGCCACCAGAACCTCTGTTGTAGCTGGGTTACAGTGGCTGAGACGCCCGCATGCGCAGACGCCACACCTTCATGCGCCGCTGTAATCAAAGTAGCTCTGCGATCCGAGTTGGGAATTAAACGTTTGCCAACTTCAGGAATTTTCACATAAGGAACCTTATCGGGACTTAAGTGGTATGTGTACTTCGAAGGGAACCCCGCAGGATATTTACCTCCCTTCTCAGTGGCAGCAACAGCCGCCAAGATGTCATCATCTATTTTACTTTTCGACCGTGTAACTGCTGCAACTAAGTTTTTAGATACTGCTGACTTCGCCACTTCATCAGTAAGCGAATTTCCGACAGCGTGAACTCCCACACGCTGGTGGCCAAGAGTATGAATCACAAACACGAGTGGTAACTTTTCTTTAAGTTCTGCCACTCGGACCCAGATCATTTTATGTTTTATTGTGCTACCTTTGGAATCACGAAATTCATTCTGAATCCAAAAGAACAAGTTTTCATTGTAAGACTGGACACAGTAGTAAGAGTCACTTACGATTAAAGTTGTCACACAAGGATCTGCGTACTCAAATGCAAGCATCAGAGCACGAAGCTCTGCTAATTGTGCAGTGCAGTCACCAAGTGTCTGCGTGTGCACGACACTGGATTTGAACTCATCGTTCACCATAGCACCAACCACAATGGCGCATGCGGAAACGTAGGCATGTTTAGAGCCATGCGCAACCTGCGCCGAACCATCAGTGTATATGATGCAATGGAAATCCTCCAACGGCCGCATTGCTAAAGGAGCCGGATGAACAAATTCATACTGTAAGTACTCCTGCGACCGTAAAGAGGCGTCAAAAATAAACGTGACATCCTGGGATGTCAAGGATGCAGCCCATTGTATCCACCGAGGGTGCAAAGCTTTGGAATTTGGTACACTGGCTTTCGTAACTGCCTCCAAGGCAGGACACGGGGTAACAACCAACATGCGTTTTCCCTGTGACAGGGCACGTTCCCTGAGAATTGCCATCTGCACAGCCGTTAAAACTTTCTCCAAAGTGGAAAAACGCATTTCAGCCGAAGTGTACAAGTGTGACTTGTAAGCGATAGGTACTGTATCTCCTTCATTAAAAGTTAGGTACGTGAAACCTACCGTCCCAGGGACAATTCTTATCACCAGGTTGGTCTGGTTATCACGAGTCTGTAAATATTCAGAGGCAAGCAAATCAGCTTGCAAAGATTGTAGAATAGCTGAATGCTCAGACAGCCAGCATGATTTGGAAAAAGATGGTTGTATCAAAGCATACAAAGGCTTGATACGCTGGGCATATTCCGGAATGTATGTCCTCCCGAAATTCAAGAAGCCCAGTAAAGACTGTAATTTTTTCAGTGTTGTCGGAGCACGCAACTGTGCGCATTTCTCCAGGAAGTGAGGAGCCAAACCTTTTCCTTCATTGTTTAGTTCATAGCCTAGAAACAACACTGTATACTCTGCAATGTGCAATTTTGCAAAGTTAAACTTGTAACCCATGTCTGCAAAGTTACAAATAATACTGTTCACTCGACACAGATGCTCCCAAAGCTTGTCGTCTGTGAGATAAATGTCATCCACATACGAACAAGCATCCGGGTCGATTCTCTCCAACAGAGAGACAATGCGGGTGGAAAAAACTCCAGGACTATTCCTATAGCCCATTGGGAGACGCCAAAACATTTTTTGGACCCCCCTGAGGTTCCGTGACGATTTGAACCCGTGTTTTCAAGTTTGTCGGAAATACATAATATTGGTATCAGCGAACCGCAAATGATCCATTTAGTATATCCTGGTGTTTTCGCTACGCTACGAGCAAGAGCACTCCTTTTATAAACACATTTCTGATCTACCCACGGCATCCATCTTAGATCATGGCCGCCATTTTGTGTTTCTTGCCCTCACATACGCAATAACCTTTGATCACTTCATTTCGATTAAGGACACGTAACCTTAGCCGGAGATTCACCTCTTTCATGACACGTGCACCTTAAACCAGATCACGCTGTAGCTGCATGACTCGACAAAGACTGCCTCCTCTGCCCGAGGCCAGTCCTGCCAAACTGGTCTTCGTGTCCATTGTCCTGATCATGATTAGGCGGCCGAAGCCGGTAGCCTTGCCCATTTACAACCCACAAGCATCCCTTATCCCACTTTTCTATCTTCCACACCTGGCTCTGTTTCTTTCTTTCTGAATCTTTATTAGGGGGAGGTAACGAACTTTACGATGAGGCGGTCCGGGTCCTGAATGCAATATTGACAGTGAATTGTGACAAACTAGTGGGAACCCCTCTCTTCGCAATGTTTGGCCTCCGATATTATCGACGGTTCCTGTGTAACGCCAAATATTTATTGTTTTAGACACAAAGGTTTTGGGAATGTATTACATGTAAAGAATTTGCCCCCAGCTTAAAATTTAGTATATAAGGAGCAACCCTCTTTGTACAAATGGAACAGGCTCCTAGTTACTGCCCGTGTGTAGTATCTGTGACTTCTGTGTCCCTGCAGTAATAACCCTTTGGTCTTTGACGCCACCATCGAGAAGCCCGTGTTTCTGTTCATTGGTGCACCAAGGCAGGTGGAACTCCGGGGTCTTTGGGTGTTGTTCCCTGACACCTCTGGACGGAACCAAAAAGTCCAGAACTCCAATTGGCGCCCAACGTGGGGCCACGTCATTCGGTACCGGTCCAAAAGCCTGAAGAGTTCGAGAAGCTTCGTGTGAAGATTCCTGAGGGAGGCGCCCCACTTCATCGATCCCGGCATATCGCAAAAGTGGCCCGAAGTTCTCTTCCACGAGGGTTTCCCGTTCAGGACGGCTGCAGTGGGCCGTTGCCTTGACCGTCGCCCTGTCTTGGACCCGAGGTGCAGTCCTTAGTACGGCGAAACGTGACGGGTTTCTCCTTGGTGACGTCTTCAGTGACTCAGTTAAGTATTTAGTGATAGCTAGCTGGTTACTTTGTGAGGATTGTTAAAATCCTTGATCGGTTCTTGGTTTGGTTTGGTTTTGTAAGATTATCACTGGTTGTTCTAGTTACGATAATCTATTTTGGTTCAGTTTGGGTATCGATACATCAGTTCGTTTTGGTAGGCCTAAGTTCTTGGTTCGAGTGCACATATTTGTTCCGTGTTTTGTTTGTTTTGTGTTCCGGACTGAAAATGGTAAGTCGGAAAATGTTGTCTTGTTTTGGTTGCAACCGTGACTCACGATTGGAGGACTCATGTCTGGTTCCTCCGATTGGGACTCCCCTATATGATTTATATTGTAAGCATGGCGTGGGTCCTATATCTTATAATGAGGTATGGGTCCGTTACTGTAAGAAGGATGGTGTCCTTAGTTGGCCACTGCATGGTAGTTTTGAACCCGAGATTCTTGACAACTTAGAAGCGAAATTGTTTAAGAAGAAAGCCCGGCCGGCAATGTTTGATTCTTTCCGTTACTGGCGAAAAGAATCCAAACAGAGAGAAATGAAAAGGTTGAAGAAAGAACAGAAAGAACAAGAAGAGTTGACTCTAGAGCAAGCGGCTAAACAGTTGCAGGCTAACGAGTGTGAGAAGGCCATAGATGTAGCAATTAGAGAGCATAACTTAGCGATTGACAAGTGCTATCCTGCCTTGCCATCGAAAATGGCTAAGATACTGGAGGATTCCGAAAACGATCCTCTGTTATCTTATCTGTTACGGTCACCTCCACCGTATGCACAAGGTGCTACGGCTCCACTTGTCCCGAATGTTCAATTGCCGGTTGCTGGACAACCTGGTGTTCCTGCTCCTGTCCCCCAGAATCAAGTTCCCGTACCTCCTGTGACGAATGTGAATGTTCCTACAGCTCCTCCTCTTCCTGCACTGCCAGCCTCTATACATACATCTGTACCTACTGTTTCACAAACTATTTTTCTCGATACTCCTACTGTTCCGTTATCTATTCCTACCTCTACTGCGTTCTCTACGTCTGCGAGTGTGCTAACTCCACTTTCTGTTCGTAGAAAAATCACTGATTCTGTTACTAATATACTGTCTCCTTTATATAAAACTTTAATTAAGACTCCTACTCCTGATTCAGTTCAGAGACGTAGTCAGCTTCCAAGTACTGAGGAACGGGGAATTTTAGATTCCACGGCTCTCAGATGGATTTCGAAGAGTAGAAGATATAGTACGAGAGATGTGTTAGACACATTTATGCAGTGGAAGGAACCAACACAACGGTACGTCTTTGATGAGATGTGCTCGTTGTTACGTGAGGAGATAGAAGAAGATGATGTTGAATCAGATTTGGAAGATTTAATTAAAATTCAAAAAGAGTTCGCTGCTGGAATGATAGTGGGTGAGAATATAAAAGAAGCGATGGAACTTATTTTAAGTTTTAGGAATGATCCATCTCTTCGTTCACCGAGAGACTTAGAAAAAGGTAAAATGAAGCTAAGTCGCCAATATCCGATGAGGGAGGTTCCTCCAATCTGGCGCGAAGCAATACAACGTGATGATAATGCTGGTATTGCAGCTGCTCCAGCACAGTTCCAACGAGTGTGGATACACATTCCATGGAAGCGAGCTGAAGTGTTAGCGGTGAAGCAGGCCTTGCCAGATCCACGTAAAAATCCTGCTGGATATTACAAGGAATTAACACAGACAGTTGAGGCTTGTATAATGAACCTAGCCGACATCGATATGTTGTTTGGTAATGTAGTTCCGCAACCAGTGTGGGCTAAAATTCGTAGAGAGGATCATCAAGCTGCTTTAGGTGGTGATTGGGCAGCTATCACTGCAGCAGATGGTCAGCAAATAGGTGGCGCAAAACCCGAACCTCTAATTGCTAATCTTCCAGGTAGAATAATTGATCTAATGAAGACTCTGATGCCAGCATTGCGTGTAAATTGGGACAAGCTGTCAGCATGCAGGCAGAAGAAAGACGAAAGTGTCTCCGACTTCTTCACGAGGTTTGAAGAGACTTTTGTAGATCATAGTGGTCAGGACATGAGTACAGAAGGAGGGCAAAGACTGTTTGTCGATAAATTTGTGCATAATTTGTTACCTGAATTATGCAATAAATTAAAAGACTCAGAAAGTGCGTGGGCTGTATCTACGACAGCGCAAATACTTGCGACTGCACAGTACTACGAAAATAGGGATAAAGAGGAAAAAGAAAAATCAGAGAAGAAAACTAAAGATTTAAAAACTAAAGTTCTTTTGCAGCAGGCGTATCCGCCTCGCACGAATCAATCTAATACACAGCAAGGTTCGTACCAAAGGACAGATTATAGCTCATCAAGACCTCAATACCAGTGGAATCAGTGTGCGTACTGTAAGAAAGAGGGTCATTGTAAAAATGAATGTCCGGTCTTAGCGCAAAATAATGCAGCAGCAGCTCAGAGAGGTCGTGGTGGTTTTGTGCAGAATTCTAGAGGTCGAGGACGAGGTGCTATGCCTCCACAAACGAATGATCGTCCCTCCAATCACTTTGATCAACGAAATGGACAATCTACTCAGCAGAATAGATCTCAACAGTATCTTGTTGAGGACTATAATGAAGTAGATGAGGGTTTTCAGCAAAATGGGTACTAGGACAGCCATGGACAGAGAGAGGGAGTAGTATCAGTTCCAGTGGATCAGAGTGGGCCTTATGTCGCAGTAGCAACATCAGGTGTAGTCGAACCGTTTCTGTTGGATACTGGTGCCGCAAAAAGTTCTATCATTCATGCGAAACTCCCTGGCGCACCTTTGTCCGGCTCAACAAATGTTTCCGTAGGTTTTTCAGGCGCCCCTGTTTACAACCCGATATCTGGTCCTTTGTCTATTTCTGTTGGACCATGCCAATTGAAAGCACCCCTGATTTTGACGACAGGTTGTAATGAAAATCTGCTTGGTTTAGATTTGTTTAAACGACTATATGCGACATTGTACTGTTCTCCGGAAGGAGTACAGCTTACATTGGGTAAAAAAATCACCTCTCCGATGTACTTGTCAATGGACGCACTCCCGCCGGAGCTACATTCACTCCCTGATTCTCTTTGGGCGACTGGTCCTAATGATGTAGGTCTCCTAGAAATTCCACCGTATGTGGTAACTTTGAAAACTAATGTAAAATTTCCAAGAATTCCCCAATATAAAATATCTAGTGAAGGAGAGCGTGCACTTTTATTGATTGTGCAAGATTTGATTAAGAAAGGTGTGGTTGAAGAAACTAGAGGAAATGTCTGTAACAGTCCTGTATTGCCGATTCTGAAACGAACTGATCCTACAAAACCTCCAGTTTACCGGTTTGTCATAGACCTTAGAGAAGTTAATAAGATTGTAGTCCCGCAGTTTCCTGTAGTGCCAGACATTACTGCCTTGCTAACATTGATTCCTGCTACAGCCACATGGTTCTCAGTTATTGACTTAAAGAATGCCTTTTTCAGCATTCCGATAGCCGAAGAAAGTAGGGATATTTTCGGCTTCTGTCTAGGAGGTCGCAGTTTCAGATTTAAACGCGCTCCACAAGGCTATTGTGAGAGTCCATCCATTTACAGTCAAGCATTAAAAAGCCAGTTAGATTCTTTTGTCCTTCCTCCAGGTTCTGCCCTAGTACAGTACGTAGACGATCTTCTAGTGGCTGCCGATGACAAGGAAACTTGCAAAGCAGCTACAATTTCCCTATTACATCATTTGTCTAATTTGAATCACAAGGTGTCTCCTACCAAAATGCAATATTGTTGCCAAGAAGTGACCTACTTAGGTCATCTCTTGTCAAAGGAGGGAAGGAAGTTGACCCCAGAAAGAATAAAAGCAATTACACAGATGAGTGTTCCACGCACACAGAGAGAAGTACGTGCCTTTCTAGGTATTACCTCTTACTGTAGGCAGTGGATTCCAAATTTTTCTCTTTTAGCGAAACCATTGGTAGCTTTGACTGGGAAAAATGTTCCGAGTCCGGTGCCATGGTCTGACGAATGTCAAGAGAGTTTTACTGAATTACGAAAAGCATTGTGTTCAGCTCCTGTATTGGGTACACCTGATTACAGTAAGCCATTCACGCTCTACGTTCATGAGAGAGAAGGTTGCGCTTTGAGTGTTCTGACACAGAAGTTTGGTGATAAACAACGCCCTTGTGCGTATTTTTCATCAACATTAGATCCGGTAGCCAGAGCGTTGCCTAGTTGTTTGAGAGCTACAGCGGCAGCTGCGGCTTCCATCCGACAATCTGCTGGTTTGGTGATGAACAACATGCTAGTGGTCATGGTTCCTCATGCAGTGGATACACTCATGAACCGAACGAAGACACAACACCTCACTAGTGCGAGATTATCTGGTTACGAGTTGACATTACTAGCGAGTCATATTCAGATCAAAAGATGTAATGTATTGAATCCAGCAACATTGTTGCCGACTGATCAAGAGTCGAGTGATTCCGAGCCACATGATTGCTGTTTCAAAATGGAGGAAGAGACAAAAGGACGCATTGACTTGAAAGATACTCCGTTATCCGATCCGGATGGTACGCTGTATGTGGACGGGTCATGTTTTAAATTGGAGAATGGTGATGTGACTGCTGCATACGCAGTAACGACTTTGAAGACGATTGTGGAGACTGCAAGAGTGAGTCAGAATTCTGCCCAAGCTGCAGAATTGATAGCCCTAACGAGAGCGTGTGTTTTAGCTGAGGGAAAGAGAGTGAATGTGTTTACAGATAGTCAGTACGCATTTGGCGTGGCCCATAGTTTTGGCCGGTTGTGGAGAGAAAGAGGTTTCATTACGTCCCATGGGACTAAGATCCAACATGGTCAGCTAGTTAATGACTTGTTGGAATCTCTAACCTTGCCGACTGAAGTTGCGATTGTGAAGTGCAGTGCTCATAAAGCAATCACGGATGATGTTGGTCTCCTTTCTGGTAAAGAATTGGCTTGGTAGTTTAGTCTGCCCTGTTCCCATGATGCACTGGGCCAGGGACAGACTGATTTGCGTATAGCCAGGTTCTGAGCTGGGATGGGGCAGTGAGATAAATAACGGTGATGGATCAAGCCCTGA
The DNA here is from genome assembly GCF_964263255.1 of Lissotriton vulgaris. Taxonomy (NCBI): domain Eukaryota; kingdom Metazoa; phylum Chordata; class Amphibia; order Caudata; family Salamandridae; genus Lissotriton; species Lissotriton vulgaris. The sequence continues at coordinate 613,580 of NW_028241094.1, read as the reverse complement.
TCTTTGGACTGGGTAAGAGTGGTCTGCTCAATTCAGACACTCTGTTCATCACCACCCCCTTTTGTAAATCGATTTTGGCCACTATAGGTGTGGCAGGGTATACTCAGACATGAGTCCCTTTCTCACTGCTCCATCAGGATTCAAGCAAGCCGGGCCGAAGAGGCTGAAATGCCAGAAACCGGTCCCCGGTAGCTTGTCTCCTTTCTGGTAAAGAATTGGCTTGGTAGTTTAGTCTGCCCTGTTCCCATGATGCACTGGGCCAGGGCCAGACTGATTTGCGTATAGCCAGGTTCTGAGCTGGGATGGGGCAGTGAGATAAATAACGGTGATGGATCAAGCCCTGATCTTTGGACTGGGTAAGAGTGGTCTGCTCAATTCAGACACTCTGTTCATCACCACCCCCTTTTGTAAATCGATTTTGGCCACTATAGGTGTGGCAGGGTATACTCAGACATGAGTCCCTTTCTCACTGCTCCATCAGGATTCAAGCAAGCCGGGCCGAAGAGGCTGAAATGCCAGAAACCGGTCCCCGGTAGCTTGTCTCCTTTCTGGTAAAGAATTGGCTTGGTAGTTTAGTCTGCCCTGTTCCCATGATGCACTGGGCCAGGGACAGACTGATTTGCGTATAGCCAGGTTCTGAGCTGGGATGGGGCAGTGAGATAAATAACGGTGATGGATCAAGCCCTGATCTTTGGACTGGGTAAGAGTGGTCTGCTCAATTCAGACACTCTGTTCATCACCACCCCCTTTTGTAAATCGATTTTGGCCACTATAGGTGTGGCAGGGTATACTCAGACATGAGTCCCTTTCTCACTGCTCCATCAGGATTCAAGCAAGCCGGGCCGAAGAGGCTGAAATGCCAGAAACCGGTCCCCGGTAGCTTGTCTCCTTTCTGGTAAAGAATTGGCTTGGTAGTTTAGTCTGCCCTGTTCCCATGATGCACTGGGCCAGGGACAGACTGATTTGCGTATAGCCAGGTTCTGAGCTGGGATGGGGCAGTGAGATAAATAACGGTGATGGATCAAGCCCTGATCTTTGGACTGGGTAAGAGTGGTCTGCTCAATTCAGACACTCTGTTCATCACCACCCCCTTTTGTAAATCGATTTTGGCCACTATAGGTGTGGCAGGGTATACTCAGACATGAGTCCCTTTCTCACTGCTCCATCAGGATTCAAGCAAGCCGGGCCGAAGAGGCTGAAATGCCAGAAACCGGTCCCCGGTAGCTTGTCTCCTTTCTGGTAAAGAATTGGCTTGGTAGTTTAGTCTGCCCTGTTCCCATGATGCACTGGGCCAGGGACAGACTGATTTGCGTATAGCCAGGTTCTGAGCTGGGATGGGGCAGTGAGATAAATAACGGTGATGGATCAAGCCCTGATCTTTGGACTGGGTAAGAGTGGTCTGCTCAATTCAGACACTCTGTTCATCACCACCCCCTTTTGTAAATCGATTTTGGCCACTATAGGTGTGGCAGGGTATACTCAGACATGAGTCCCTTTCTCACTGCTCCATCAGGATTCAAGCAAGCCGGGCCGAAGAGGCTGAAATGCCAGAAACCGGTCCCCGGTAGCTTGTCTCCTTTCTGGTAAAGAATTGGCTTGGTAGTTTAGTCTGCCCTGTTCCCATGATGCACTGGGCCAGGGACAGACTGATTTGCGTATAGCCAGGTTCTGAGCTGGGATGGGGCAGTGAGATAAATAACGGTGATGGATCAAGCCCTGATCTTTGGACTGGGTAAGAGTGGTCTGCTCAATTCAGACACTCTGTTCATCACCACCCCCTTTTGTAAATCGATTTTGGCCACTATAGGTGTGGCAGGGTATACTCAGACATGAGTCCCTTTCTCACTGCTCCATCAGGATTCAAGCAAGCCGGGCCGAAGAGGCTGAAATGCCAGAAACCGGTCCCCGGTAGCTTGTCTCCTTTCTGGTAAAGAATTGGCTTGGTAGTTTAGTCTGCCCTGTTCCCATGATGCACTGGGCCAGGGACAGACTGATTTGCGTATAGCCAGGTTCTGAGCTGGGATGGGGCAGTGAGATAAATAACGGTGATGGATCAAGCCCTGATCTTTGGACTGGGTAAGAGTGGTCTGCTCAATTCAGACACTCTGTTCATCACCACCCCCTTTTGTAAATCGATTTTGGCCACTATAGGTGTGGCAGGGTATACTCAGACATGAGTCCCTTTCTCACTGCTCCATCAGGATTCAAGCAAGCCGGGCCGAAGAGGCTGAAATGCCAGAAACCGGTCCCCGGTAGCTTGTCTCCTTTCTGGTAAAGAATTGGCTTGGTAGTTTAGTCTGCCCTGTTCCCATGATGCACTGGGCCAGGGACAGACTGATTTGCGTATAGCCAGGTTCTGAGCTGGGATGGGGCAGTGAGATAAATAACGGTGATGGATCAAGCCCTGATCTTTGGACTGGGTAAGAGTGGTCTGCTCAATTCAGACACTCTGTTCATCACCACCCCCTTTTGTAAATCGATTTTGGCCACTATAGGTGTGGCAGGGTATACTCAGACATGAGTCCCTTTCTCACTGCTCCATCAGGATTCAAGCAAGCCGGGCCGAAGAGGCTGAAATGCCAGAAACCGGTCCCCGGTAGCTTGTCTCCTTTCTGGTAAAGAATTGGCTTGGTAGTTTAGTCTGCCCTGTTCCCATGATGCACTGGGCCAGGGACAGACTGATTTGCGTATAGCCAGGTTCTGAGCTGGGATGGGGCAGTGAGATAAATAACGGTGATGGATCAAGCCCTGATCTTTGGACTGGGTAAGAGTGGTCTGCTCAATTCAGACACTCTGTTCATCACCACCCCCTTTTGTAAATCGATTTTGGCCACTATAGGTGTGGCAGGGTATACTCAGACATGAGTCCCTTTCTCACTGCTCCATCAGGATTCAAGCAAGCCGGGCCGAAGAGGCTGAAATGCCAGAAACCGGTCCCCGGTAGCTTGTCTCCTTTCTGGTAAAGAATTGGCTTGGTAGTTTAGTCTGCCCTGTTCCCATGATGCACTGGGCCAGGGACAGACTGATTTGCGTATAGCCAGGTTCTGAGCTGGGATGGGGCAGTGAGATAAATAACGGTGATGGATCAAGCCCTGATCTTTGGACTGGGTAAGAGTGGTCTGCTCAATTCAGACACTCTGTTCATCACCACCCCCTTTTGTAAATCGATTTTGGCCACTATAGGTGTGGCAGGGTATACTCAGACATGAGTCCCTTTCTCACTGCTCCATCAGGATTCAAGCAAGCCGGGCCGAAGAGGCTGAAATGCCAGAAACCGGTCCCCGGTAGCTTGTCTCCTTTCTGGTAAAGAATTGGCTTGGTAGTTTAGTCTGCCCTGTTCCCATGATGCACTGGGCCAGGGACAGACTGATTTGCGTATAGCCAGGTTCTGAGCTGGGATGGGGCAGTGAGATAAATAACGGTGATGGATCAAGCCCTGATCTTTGGACTGGGTAAGAGTGGTCTGCTCAATTCAGACACTCTGTTCATCACCACCCCCTTTTGTAATAAGATCCAACATGGTCAGCTAGTTAATGACTTGTTGGAATCTCTAACCTTGCCGACTGAAGTTGCGATTGTGAAGTGCAGTGCTCATAAAGCAATCACGGATGATGTTGGTCGTGGGAATGCTTTTGCTGATGAAATTGCTAAACAGACAGCTAGAGACACGATGAGCAGAATGTATGTTGCTACGTCTGCAAGATGGATTGCTGAGTCTGGAATGTGTGAGGATACTATGGAAAGTGTGAAAGAGATTCAGAAAGAAGCAACTGAGGAAGAGAAACGTGTATGGAGAGAAAGTACGGGCAAGTTGGACTCGAATGGATGTTGGATTGATTTGACAGAACAGCAGCGTTGGATGTTGCCCGATGCGTATGTGCTTGCAGTAGTGACGATGGCGCATGGAGTAGCGCATATAAGTTCTAAAGGGATCTGTAAGATGTTAGCTCCGGTCTGGAAGAATGAGGGAATCAGTAAGTGTGCAGAGAGAGTGGTGAAAAATTGTATGGTGTGCTTGATGCATAATCCTGGCAAGGGAACTCCAACTCCAGCTGGTCATTTCGCTCCTCCTTCCTGCCCCTTTGAAGTGATTCAGTTAGATTTCATTCACATGGAGCGCTGCAATAATTTGAAGTATGTCCTGGTGGTAGTTTGTGCTTTTTCCAGGTGGATAGAAGCATATCCATTAAAGGACAACACTGCCCTATCAACTGCCAAAATTCTACTCAAAGAATTTTTCCCTAGATATGGAATGCCACGGATTGTATGGTCAGATAACGGAAGTGAGTTTATAGGGAAAGTTATGCAGAGTGTGTGTGCCGGCCTAGGACTGAAACAGAAATTTCACAGTGCAAACCATCCCCAGTCTGCTGGTTTAGTCGAGGGTTACAATGGCACCCTCAAGCTGAAAATAGCTAAAATACAAGCATCCACAGGTTTAGCTTGGCCAGACGCACTTCCTTTGGCCTTGTTATCAACGAGAGCAACGGTACATTCTAGAATAGGGCTTAGTCCGTATGAAATAGTCTTTGGTCGCCCGGCAAATATCTGGGGTGTACCAAGGCCTAAAGAATTTTGCTCCATAGAATATCCTATGTTGATAGACTACCTTTACGACTTGACTGCTAAATTGAGTCTTATTCATCAACAGGTTTTCGATGCTTTGCCAAAACCTCCGGAGAGTCCAGGGCATCAGTTGAAACCGGGAGACCTCGTTGTCATCAAGAACTTCGCGAGGACGAAGAACCTTCAGCCGAGATTTGTGGGGCCTTTCCAAATCTTACTGGCAACGAGGACAGCAGTTCGTGTAGCTGGCCGCAAGCACTGGGTACACGCATCACATGTTAAGCGTGTCCCTTTGCCGCTCCCTTACGACGACTGGGTAAAGAAGGGAATTGGTGCCTCCGAATCTGAAAGCACACCGAAGTTCATCTCTTTCAGCGATGCCGAATTGATTACTGACGCTTCAAAACCTGACTCTCCTCCTGAAAAGACTCCTTTGAACACTGAACATTTGTCTCCAGCATCAGAAGAAACTTTGCTACCTGCGAACTTAAACACTGAAACAGCTGCTAGTGATACACTATTTTCCGATCAGACAGTACCAGCGAAGCAGAAATATAACTTAAGAAGCCGTAAAATGGACAAATAAAGCAGGCAACTGCATATTGTGATTTTGATATATATTGAACTTTTGCCTTCAGCCAGGAAGTTTGCTATTGTTTATTGTTTTTAAAATTGCCTTGCCGTCTGGGTAGCCGTAGGGTCGTGGCTGTGTGCCTAGTTTGAATCTGCAGGGGTCTGACACAAGGTCGATCTTTCTGTTGGTTCTGGGAACTCCCAGGGCTGATAGAGGCATTTTCATCTACGTACACATCATCAGTGGTCGCGAGCGGATTGTAGAAGATGGAGCTTCCTGCGCTGCAACGAGAAAATGTGATTTATGTTCGCAGAAACAGACTTAATAGAATTCTTCATAGCAAATGCTTCTTAATGCAATGTGCCATTACATTTTTGATTATTTTAACAACATTGGTGGGTGGAATCGTCTTTAGTATAAATTTGATTTTTGTGCCAGTTACTACAGTACCTCCCCTTGATCCTGCCACTTCTACTGTTTCTTCTATACACTCTTTTCACTCGTTTCCAGAACATGAGCAAGCCCGACGCTCAGAATTCACCAACAACACTTTTGTACAGCTCTTGCACCAACACCAACTGGTAGTTAACACTACAAACTGCTGGGTGTGTGGCTTGATACCCCACACTATGGATAAAGGTATTCCCTATCTGGTTTTGCCTTACAGCTACAATGGATCATTTCAGGCCCTCCAAACCATCTTTGCTTATGCCCTTGAAACCTATCCTCCACGTCCACCACGTTCCACTAAATATAACTCTGCCAACAAAGCCTTAGTCCAGGGAATTATTGACATGGTCAAGGACGTCAATAATACTCCATCTTACCCTAGAGACGAATTGCGAGTATATTTAAGTTGGAATACTTCAGAGTATCGCCTTAGTTTAGGAGAAAGCAAGCGTAAAAGCTCAACTCCAATCTGGGTCGTACCTCACCGAGGTCAGGTCTGTTTGCAAGGTAACGGGAGAAATCCGAGAGCTCAGCTAGGGAGGAGTGAGTGCGTAGAGACTTACGTGTTTCCGGCTAACTCCTCCCCTGCCTTTCTTACTGCTAGGGGTACCTACTTCATTTGTCGAGACAGAGCTTATACATGGTTGCCTGCCGACTTTTCAGGATCATGTTATATTGCTCGATTGTTGCCTCCGACATACACTGCTTCATCTGATTACCACAGAACCAGAATAGCGAGAGGTGTCTTCAGCAAGGAAGATACCGCTGGTCAGGAAGCTGGAGACTTCTTCAAAGGCTTCCTTCCGTTCTGGGGGCCTATGGCCAATAGTAGAAACATACGTCAGCTAACACGGGTAGTTGAATCTACTATTACCGAAACGGCTGGTGCCCTTAGCAACTTGACAGCTGAGCTTCAGGCGGATAGGCTCATGACGTTGCAGAATCGTATGGTTCTAGACGTTATACTTGCAGATCGAGGTGGGGTATGCAGAATGATCCAATCGAGCTGCTGTGTCTTTATTCCTAATAATGCTCCAACAGTCTACGAGGCGATCTCTAAGTTACACAAGATTTCCGACTCCATACATGTAGACAAGGGAAACTGGTCCTTCATGGAGTGGTTTTGGACTCTGATATCAGCATGGGGATGGAAGGTTCTGATGGTCATTGGTGTCATCTTAGTATTCCTATTCTCATGTTGTCTGATTATCCAGTGTGGTCCTGCTCTGTGTAGTCTTTGTGCTGCAACTTGTCTCAGAAAACCACCTGCGTTTGGAGAAAAGACACGAGAAAGGATGATGATACAACAGCATGTCACTGACCTGATGAGCATAGTATTAGATTCTGACATAGACTGAGTAATTGCCTATGTAAGGGCAAAAGGAGGGTCTGAGGTTCCGTGACGATTTGAACCCGTGTTTTCAAGTTTGTCGGAAATACATAATATTGGTATCAGCGAACCGCAAATGATCCATTTAGTATATCCTGGTGTTTTCGCTACGCTACGAGCAAGAGCACTCCTTTTATAAACACATTTCTGATCTACCCACGGCATCCATCTTAGATCATGGCCGCCATTTTGTGTTTCTTGCCCTCACATACGCAATAACCTTTGATCACTTCATTTCGATTAAGGACACGTAACCTTAGCCGGAGATTCACCTCTTTCATGACACGTGCACCTTAAACCAGATCACGCTGTAGCTGCATGACTCGACAAAGACTGCCTCCTCTGCCCGAGGCCAGTCCTGCCAAACTGGTCTTCGTGTCCATTGTCCTGATCATGATTAGGCGGCCGAAGCCGGTAGCCTTGCCCATTTACAACCCACAAGCATCCCTTATCCCACTTTTCTATCTTCCACACCTGGCTCTGTTTCTTTCTTTCTGAATCTTTATTAGGGGGAGGTAACGAACTTTACGATGAGGCGGTCCGGGTCCTGAATGCAATATTGACAGGGAATTGTGACAAACTAGTGGGAACCCCTCTCTTCGCAATGTTTGGCCTCAGATATTATCGACGGTTCCTGTGTAACGCCAAATATTTATTGTTTTAGACACAAAGGTTTTGGGAATGTATTACATGTAAAGAATTTGCCCCCAGCTTAAAATTTAGTATATAAGGAGCAACCCTCTTTGTACAAATGGAACAGGCTCCTAGTTACTGCCCGTGTGTAGTATCTGTGACTTCTGTGTCCCTGCAGTAATAAACCTTTGGTCTTTGACGCCACCATCGAGAAGCCCGTGTTTCTGTTCATTGGTGCACCAAGGCAGGTGGAACTCCGGGGTCTTTGGGTGTTGTTCCCTGACACCTCTGGACGGAACCAAAAAGTCCAGAACTCCACCCCCGCATGTGAAAGAAGTCCATTGGGAACTTAGACTGTCCAATGTATGGGCATATAAACCGTTGGAAATGTCAAGCGTGGTTTTGAACCGCTTACGCACAAGACTATTTACAAGGGCAGAGCCGTGAGTATTCTGTACTGCACAGTTACGGCAATGCGAGTTTAAATGCCGGTAATCCAAAACCAAACGATAAGAGCCGTCCGGCTTGTTTACAGTAAAAAGGGGGTTATTCATCGGTGACACACATGTTTCAATTACACCTTGATATTCCAATTGTTCAAGGAAAGCCGCGACTGAAGCTTTGGCTTCACGTCGGATGGGATATTGAGGTTGAGGCTGCGGCTGAGACCGCAAAGGAATCTCGTAGCTTGGGGACAATTTATCCCGGCCACATTGATTGCGGTACACAGCCGGTGCAAGCGCCAGAGCCCACTCTTCTGCAAAATGCAGCGCTTCCACTCTCGAAACAGTGTTCGCGAAACTGGGGAGGATTACCTCCTCCCCTCGCGCAGCTGCAAGAACAAAAGGTGGGGGCCAGTCAGCCTCCGAAAGCAAAATGTCATACGTAGACGAAAGATTTTCCCAAAATACCCCTTTTATAGTACGCTGTATGTCACCTTCAATTAACAGGACAATTTCAAAAAGTCTATCAGGGGGAGCAACTCTTGTATCAGCTGTTTCAATCACAACATAAGTGTCAGTCGCTGTCACCTTCAGTAGTGGACGGAGGGCCTCTCTCACTATGGTAATCTCCGCTGTCCAGCAAGGTCAGAGCCCACGTCAGATTCCGAAGCAGCGTTCTCACAATCTGGGGCATATTGATGCGCCGTTAAGGCTGCGACTTTCTTCTTGGCAAACTGCGGTCTCTGAGGTGTAGAGCCCTCCTGCTTGTCTGCACCGTTGCACGGGCGTGGCTGACCACGTCCTTGCTGGCCACCCCGGCCCCTGCCGCCCCCTCCACCACCGGTTGACGAAGCCGATGAGTACTGAAAGGAACGAGGAGAGCGTTGGTCAGAAGCCTGAAACCGATCAGGAGATTTAATCATCGCGCGGTCGCGCAAATCATAAACAACGTTCCGACTGCGCAGGCAACGGAGACGCAGGGCGAGATGTCTGAGCCTGTTGTTGCTGTTGCTTACCCTGTTTCTGTTTTTTAGGCCAATTTTGTTTTTTATTAGAATTGGGCTGAACCCCCGCTGCCGAAGACTGTCCCTGGGGCTGCTTTTTCTCTTTATCAGAAAAAGGCTTAAGACCCTTGGCATTACGGCCAACCGTTTTATAAGCCGCCAAAATTATCTTCGCTAACTGTCGGGGTTTCTCGGGATCGGGAACCGCCTTAACGCGTTAGCCACCTGAAAGTTCACTGCATCCCCCTTGACATTCGCAAGGATCAGATCGCAAACTACATAAAAGGTGCCACACAGGCGCATACCCAATTCAACCGCTGACTCCGGTCCGTGATCATCTTGAACATGTTTAAGGACCGTAGACAGATTGGACATAGACGGGGTGCCAAAGCATCTCGAATAGACCGCTGCAAAAGTCTTTCCCCATGTCTCAGTCAATGAGCTCAGGGGCCAAATCTTTCGGCAAACTAAGCGTAAGAATCCAGTGTTTTTCACCCGGAGTCGTATTTGGAAATACCGCTTCCAGCTGGTCAAATTTCTCGGCAAGCCAGAAAGGAAAATCATCCTTATCCTGGGGCTTCTTGCCCATTACGGAATTCACCATGACAGGACTGATTTTCAAACCAGCCTGTCCTGCCAGAAGGGCTGCACCTCTAGGGGCTGCCCCTTGAACATTATGACTCGTGTAATGTACAAGGGCTCTAATCACGGGAATAGCGACTACATGAAGTCGCCTAAGTTCACCTAAGTTACAAGTGCCGTGAGTAGGGTGAGGAGTAAATCCAGCCAAAGCCGGCCAATTTGCGCCCGGAATGGACAAAGGACCTAATCTCGGAGTGGTCAAAGTATGGGGTAGGGCGCCACCAAACCAAACTCCATGCTGCCAAACATCAATAGGTACCTGCTGTGCTCTGTACGGAGCATACTCAGCAGGTACAGGAGAGGCAGTATACGAGTGGAACACACCAGAATTTGCATCCACCGCCGGAAATGTCACCCACAAATAAAACAGTTCGTACGGGTAAGCATGTTCCGCACTCACCACCAGAACCACAGCCAAGCCGTCCAAAGCAACATCATAAGCCCGCAAATGATCACGCACCGCAATGCGACTATGCAGCGGGATGTCCATGGCTTGTGCCATGACTGCACAGGAAAGTGAAAAAAACAAAGAGTACTTTGTAGCACAACTGGGTAGTAATTCAAGGAAACCGCTTTAGTAAGATTCAAGCTTGAAAAGACCTATTTCAAAAATAGGTAGGTTTTTCCGACACCACCGTTTTCCGGAAACGGTAATGAAGGGTTTAAGGATTGAATGATATACTACTCGAGTGACATGATATAAGACCTCCAACGTACGGGCGCCATGTAGCAGGTATTCCGTTCTCTTACAGAACTGTGCATAGAGATCAGGAACCTTAGTGAATTAGGGTGACCCAAAACTCACCTCAATATCCAAAATCCCCTTACCAAGCTAGCTACAGTGTCTCATTGGTCATAACAAACTCCCAATGACTTAGACAAACCAGAACATGGACTTAGGTTACCTCAGGTATCGTGGAACACATGAACACTCTTTCGCTCTAGAATCATTTCAAACCAGAACGTGGAGTAAAAGAGGACACGTGCACTTTTGAAATATTTATTATTCAATGCAAGGTTCTCAAACGCAGTATCTTATATAATACAAAAAGACATATTATAAGAATGAGTTATCAGCATAGTTACTAGTCCATAATAAGCAAACGGTGTTAGCATATTATAATGCTAAAATCAAATAGAAATTTATAACACCTATTTCTCGCACTCCCTAATTAGCATACTATATTATATCTAAGAAGGTCTCATTTGGGTTTTAGCAGGGCGGGCCCATACCTCTAAATGTCGGGAGGAGAGGATCACATCATCTGCTGCCTGCTCCCTGCATGCGAAGCATCATAAAGTACTGAATGCGCTGTGTGATGTTGTGTTTACCTTTCCGGGCGCCAGGACGCCCCTTTGCTGGGGCAGCTGTGCGCGGTATAAAAGCCAATAACATAACATAACATAACAAGTGTGTTTTTGCATTCTCAGTAACTCTATCTTAAACCCGCTTAGAGCCCAATGTTGGCAGCAACTGTATTTGTGTTATGTCTAGTGGTGCGAGGATCAGAGCTCCCAGCAACCTTGTGTTAGGTTATTCTTAGAGGGTTCAGCACTCACTGTTCAGACAGTGTACCAAGCGCTACTGATATCAGAGTAATGACATATTATTCTCAAATAAATCACATCTTTCGTCTAGGTGGAAAGCTACAATAACAATTATGCATTGTGTGCAAACTAAAGCCGAAGGAAAATATGTCGTTTAAACACTTAATAAACTCATGCTAACTTAACACAGTATATAGAAAAGCAGCATCTATATGACATGGCCTTACAAAATTGAACAGTCTCTTGAGTTGTACACCGTGTTGTATTTCTAGGACTTGGTTACTGGCTGCAGCTAATAAATTTGGTCTTTGATGCCACCCAGAAGTATTCCGTGTCTCTGTATACCAAGAAAGGTGAATCCGAAGACTTTGGGCGTGCCCCTGGCGCCGCTCGGTTTAAATCCCGGTTCTTCAACTGGCGCCCAACGTGGGGCGACTTCAGCGGTACCGGTCCAAGCCCGAAGTATGTGAGGAGCTTCGTGAGGAAATTCTGGAGGAGGGCCCCCACTTCAACGACCCCTGCATGTCGACTGTGGACCGAAGGTCTTTACTGCGAGGCTTCCCCTTTCCGACGGCTACGAAGGACTGCTGCCCTGACTGTCGCCCTGTCTTGGACTCTCTTGTGATGATTTGTAAGGCGAGACCATAGACGGTCTTCTGGTGGCGTGGCAGACATTTTGGTTAAGTACAAGTGGGTCGCTCCCACGACTTTGTTTGGTTTCTTGGGTTTCTTTGATTTGGTTGTTGCAATTACCAAAGCCGAAGGGCTCGTATATTTGCGAGAATATTGTGTTGATAACCCCTTGAAGCTAGATTAGTGAACTATAAGATGCCTGATCTTAGCAAATTTAGGAAATGGTTTTGTTGTAGTTGTAACAGGGATTCCCGATTGGAGGACTCGTGTCCGATACCTCCGGTTGGAACTCCAACTTACGAGCTCTATTCAAAGCATGGCGTCGGTCCAATTACGTTTAATGAAGTATGGATCCATTTTACGAGGAAAGATGGTGTCTTACGATGGCCCCAACATGATAGTAGTTTCGAATCAGAGGTTTTAGATAACCTAGAAGTTGCGCTATTTAGGAAGAAAGCCCGGCCGGCAATGTTTGACTCTTTCCGCCTTTGGCGTAAGGAAGCCAAACAGCGAGAAATTAAGCAAGCTAAGAGAGATAGGAAAGAAAATAATATATCGATAATGCAAGCTGCTAGGCAGTTTAAGGAAGATGAAGATCGTGCGATTGAGGTGTCAGACACATTGCATGGCCATTGATAAATGTTATCTGGCTTTGCCACCTCTTCTTCCGAATGCGACAAATGACCCTGAAAAAGATCCTTTGATGTCGCATTTGTTGAGATTACCACCCCCTTATGTGCAGAGTGCTACGGCACCTCCGCGACCCCCAGTTGTTCAACTCCCTGGTGTTGTTCAGCCGCCAGCTGTTCTTCCACAGTTGGTTCTTCCTCCATTGGCACAGCCTTCTCTAGGGCCGCCAACTTTGCTACCAGTTCTGCCTCAAACTCCTTTGCCTTCTTCTCCTTAGCCTTTGACTTCCTTTGCTACTGACCCTATGTCTTTGTCGTCTCAAAACACTTTGTTTCCTGTTCTTATGTCAACTTCTTCTCCTTCTACTCGAAAACGTATGACTGAGACTGTTGCTAGTCTTTTGTCTCCACTCTTTGGGTCACTGAGTATGACCCCGGTTTCGGAACGTAAGCAGAGTCGTAGTCCGCTTCCTGGTCCCGAAGAGCGGGCAGCGTTGGATCTTTTGGCTCGTAGATGGATTCTAAATGTTTCTAGGTATGATTTGCAAGCGGTTATGGATGTTTTCTTACAGTGGGATCCGCCTAAGCAAAGGTATGTTTTTGATGTAATGTGTACTTTCCTTCATGAAGAATGGGAAAATAATGAGTTGGGTCTGATTCCGCAGGAATTGCTTGATGTTCAGTATGAATTTGCTAAAGGGACGATAGTGGGTCACGATGTTGAGGAAGCGGTAGAGACGCTTCTTGTGTTTAGGTGTAGACTTCCTTCTCAGTCGTTGTTTGAACCTGATCCTTCTGTTAGGAGGAAAGTGAAGCAGTAGCCAATGAGAGAGGTTCCCCCTGTATGAAGAGAAGCAGTTGCTGCTGATGTTAATCAGGGTATTGCGGCTGCACCGGCTCATTTTCAGCGCGTGTGGGTACATGTTCCTTGGAAGAGAGCAGAGGTCTTGGCTCTTAAGCAGACTTTGCCTGACCCCGCAAGAATCCTGCTGGTTATTACAAGGAGTTGTCCCAGACAGTTGATGCATGTGTCATGAATTTAGCTGACGTGGATATGTTGTTGGGTAA